>NW_015430260.1:0-1163 GCF_001527695.2 Protobothrops mucrosquamatus | reverse complement strand
TCGTCCCTTGTGGACGATGTAGGTGAGAACTCCTCCGGAGCCTCGGGATTCTCCGCGATCCAGGACGTCTTCGCTATAAGCGAAGCCAGAAGCTGCCGTCACCGCTGCGACCTAAAGATAACTGTGAGTTCCGTATAAGCAGACGAACCGACCCTGGAAGTCTGTCTTTTAACTTTTGGACTATACTCTAACTTGGACATTATATTCTTCTCGTATTTGAGTTGGAATGTGGAAAGTGAACTTAAAATGGCGATGATTTGATACTTTTCAGCAAGAAGTGAAAGTGATTTCCGGTTTGAACTTTTGTTATTTCCAACCGGCGCATTACATGCTTTGGCTGAACTTTCTATAAGATTCTTTAACAAATTGGATTATATTATAAACATGGCTTCGAAAAAGACTGCGCCCTTGATTGTAAAATACACATCTTCGATGGTCCAGACACCTCAGTCAACTTCAAAAACTTCTCACTCGTCACACCCTCCATCTTCTTCGTCCCCACCGCCCTCTGGTAAAGAAATGCAGGACTTGATGGCTGCAACTATTAAGCAAATGACTGAGATGTTTCAAGAAATGGATGTTAGAATGCAAAATAGATTCGACCAATTATCACAGCAACAATTGGATTTATCATAGAAGCAAGATGATCTGGCACAGAAGCAAGATGATTATTGTTCTAATGTGGCAACTGCCTTTAAAGGTCTGGCGGATTATGTTGATGCAATAGCAGAAAGGGTGGAGCAGAATGAGCAAAAAGCAGAAGGAAGTGACCAGAGACTTGAACTTGTAGAGGAGGGTCTGGAAAACATTAGGAGTGATGTGCTGATCGCCCAATTTCGGGACATGGAATTTGCAATTCGGATTCGTGGGTTAGCTGAGGACCCAAAAGAGAATCTAAGACAAGTAATTGCAGATGCACTTGGGGATGCCTTATCGTGTGGTCAGGAAATCTATCTTGAAATATAGCGTGTGTTTAGGGTAAACTCCTGGATTGCAAAGCAAAAGAATTTACCCAGAGACATTGTGATATATTTTACAAGAAAGTCTAGACGTAATGAAATAATGCAGCTCTTTTACCAACAGAGATTTAAAATTTTGAATCAAGACATCATTCTCTTAAAGGAAATTCCAGCAAAAATACTTAGAGCACGCAGAGATTATGC
>NW_015430259.1:0-1163 GCF_001527695.2 Protobothrops mucrosquamatus | reverse complement strand
GGGGGGGGGAAGATCAACCCCAAATTGATCCTCACTTTTCCTCCCAAAGTGGGAAGGTTTCCAAAGTGGGGAAGGAGAAAGGGGTAACGGCAACTTCAGGACTGTTTTTTTTTCTTTTTACGGGGTTGCACAGGGAGTCCTCGACTTACGACAGTTCGTTTAGGGACCGTTTGAAGTTACAACGGCACTGGGGGGGGAGAAAAAAAAAGGGACGTATGACCGTTTTTCTGCACTTATGACCGTGGCGGCGTCCCCAGGGTCACGGGATCAAAATGAAGACGCTTCGGGAGCTGGCTCGCCTTTATGACGGGCCGCGGCATCCCGGAGTCACACCTTCACCTTTTGTGCCTTCTGACAAGGACAGTCAGCGAGGGAAGCCCGATTGCCTTAACCTGGTTAACAACTGAACAGCCGCAGTGATTCGCTTCACGGCTGCGGCGAGAAAGGTCGCCAAACGGGGCAACCGCTTTTTTGGTGAGCCGTGCTGAGAGGGGGGCGAAAGGCGAAGGGGCCTTTGAGCTAGCCAGACAAGGCACCCCGATTTTTGACAGGCTGGCGACAGGGATACCCCAAGGTCACCTTGGAGTAGAGGACCATCAAGGGGGAAATAAGACACCAAAGCCACCTCTAGAGAAATACAGGAAGTCAGTCCAGCTTTTCTTCCAGTCATCTCTGCAGGGTTTTTTTTTGCCTTTCGCCTGCCCCCGCTGCCTCAAAGGAGGAAGGGGAAAAAATACACCTGACCTCTTGCCCAAAAGCCAGAAAACTGGGCAACAAAACTCAGAGAGAGGCTACTACTGGCTTCTGCGGGGAACAGGAAGAACGGGAAGAGGACAGGACGGTCTTGGCCGAAAACAAATATTTTGAAGTTGGTGTCAAAATATATATCATTGTTTCCAATAACAAAGGCCCGCTCGGAGCTTCGGAGAGGGCCTGCGGCTGTCTAAATCAAGAAAGTCCAAATAACCTGCCTCCAGAAGTGGTGAATGCTCCAACACTGGAAGTTTTTAAGAAGAGACTGGACAGCCATTTGTCCAAAATGGTATAGGGTTTCCTGCCTGAGCAGGGGGTTGGACTAGATGACCTTCAAGGTCCCTTCCAACTTTACTACTACTATTATTATTATTATTATTATTATTATTATTATTATTATTATTATTATT
>NW_015430258.1:0-1163 GCF_001527695.2 Protobothrops mucrosquamatus | reverse complement strand
AGGAGGAGGAGGAGGAGGAGGAGGAGGAGAGGATTGCGGGCTCCTTGGTGCTCTCTGAGCTTGGTGGTTTTCTAGCAGATGTTTCATTACCTGGCTAGCTAACATCATCATTGTTAGAAGGGAGTGGGGTTTACCCTCTCTTTATAGGGTAGACCCGTCTACTCTGTGATTTCCCCTCAATTACTCGCAGACAGTTATCATACCACCTGATGGTCCCCAAATGGTTTCCCGGAGGAGGAGGTATGTGGCTCTTCTCCCTTTCTGCTTTTGGGTTTTCCTTCAAAGCTGTGCGTTGCCCAACCTCTGCTTTGTGCCTGAAACATTCATCTGCTTTGTGTCCCATGCATTCCCTTGCCTTCTGTCTATGCTCTAATTCCGGTGACACAAAGAGATTTTTTCAAGCGAAACCGCTAGTGTTATTCCCAGGCAAGACACCAAAGTATTTGCATTGTTGCATTGTTCAGATTTCAGCCCGAGCTTTGAGCTTAGGAAATGTTAAGAGAGAGAGAGAGAGAGAGAAAGAGAAAGAGAGAGAGAGAGCGAAGGGAGGGCTGTGTGAAAAGGAGGCGTCTGTCTTCCGTCTGAAACAAATACTTTGCTGAATTATGATTAACAGAGAGAAAAGCCGGAGGATGTAAAATCTACCAAAGTGCCTGTAATTCAGTGGGCTGAGTGCACATTTTGTACGATTCTTGCAAGAACGGTATGTAAATGGCTCCTTGATGTTCTTGGCTCTATTTGGAGGGGAGGCAAATTAAGGGTCACCTGCTATCATCGTGAAGAGAAGACCATTTTATTGAAAGTTGGCAATCTCCTTTTTCTGAACTTCCCCAATTTTTTCCGCTTCAATCTCAGAACAGGCGTGGATTCGAAGGAAGACGGCAGGATTCTGATGTTCTTCAGGACTTCTTTGCATTTGCTGCTTGGTTAGGTGGGCATAGGTCCCGGTCATCATGCCAGTCCACTCAATCCATTCAGATGAAGCTTGGAGACAATTAGGGAGAAGACCTTCAATCTCTTGTCCCACCTAGGTTGCGTTCGCACGCAACACCTTCTACTCGGTAGAAGCTAGGGCATGGGCTGAGTTGGACCAGCAGCCTCTTCTTTTGACCTCATCAGGTGTTCAGCTACGCTGGAGGCATGGAGCAACTTGCCAAAGTACC
>NW_015430257.1:0-1163 GCF_001527695.2 Protobothrops mucrosquamatus | reverse complement strand
TGAGAATCATTATTCAAAGTTGCAACAGCATTGAAAGAAGGGACTTATAGCCAGTCCTCGCAGTTACGACCATCACAGCACCCTCATAGGTCACATAATCCAAATTTCAGGCACTTGGCAACCGACGTGGATGTAGGACCCAGGATCACGTGATGCACCACTGGACAATTTCTGTTGCTAAGTTAGACATTTGTTAAGTTAATTTTGCCCCATTTTACGACCTTTCTTGCCACTGTTGCTAAGTGAATCCCTGCAGTCGTTAAGTCGGTAACACAGTTAAGCGACCTTGGCTTCCCCATTGACTTTGCTCATCAGAAGGTCACAAAAGCCGATCACGTGACCGTCTCCAAGCACTGCCACCGTCATAAATATGAGTCAGTTGCCAGGCATTGCAATATTGGATCAAATGACCACGAAGGTCGTAAGGATGAAAAATGGTCATAATCCTTTTTTTCAGTGCCGTTGTAACTTTGAATGGTTATTAAGTGAACTGTTGTAAGCCGAGGACTACCTGTATTATGCCTAAAATTTTCAGTCACCTAGAGACAATTGTGCTCTGCACTGCCTTTTCAGACTTCGCCTGGTTCTCCTGCAATCACTGTTGCTCCGTAAAAGTTCTTTTGATGCAACTGGATGGATTCAGAGTCTTCCTTTGCTGAGGTACCAACTGAGGCAGTTCCTTACAAGCCCAAAGCAGAAGCCCACCAAAGAGTCAGTCTTTGTGCCTTTAAGCCCTCCATGGACAGGCTTATCAACTCAAAGGGTCTAGTGAGCTTCAAAGAATAGTGAATAGCAGTTCTTCCACTGCTTATTAAACTCAGCCCTTCTCTTTGCTAGGAAGTGATGGTAGAAATATTAGGCGTATTCTACCAAATAACTGGTGCTAGCCAGGGGTATGTAGGCATGCATTACATTTATACAACCTCACACTTTAATAAAAGCAGAACACAACACAGAAGCCAATAAAGAGACTCCCAGCTCCTCCAGACGCAGCATATTCCCACTTTCTGGAATCAGAGGGTCTCCTGCTGGAGGAGGGGGTTGGACTAGAAGACCTCCAAGGTCCCTTCCAGCTCTGTTGTTCTGTTAGCTGAGAAGAGAGCTTCCTGCCTACATCTAAACATGCCTGGAGAAGGTCACTGGGCTCCAGCATCAGATTACCT
>NW_015430256.1:0-1163 GCF_001527695.2 Protobothrops mucrosquamatus | reverse complement strand
ATGATAGCAGTGTTCCAATATCTCAGGGGCTGCCACAAAGAAGAGGGAGTCAAGCTATTCTCCAAAGTGCCTGAGGGCAGGACAAGAAGCAACGGATGGAAACTAATCAAGGAGAGAAGCAACCTAGAACTAAGGAGAAACTTCCTGACAGTTAGAACAATTAACCAATGGAACAACCTGCCTCCAGAAGCGGTGAATGGTCCAACACTGGAAGTTTTTAAGAAGAAACTGGACAGCCATTTGTCTGAAATGGTATAGGGTTTCCTGCCTGAGCAGGGGGTTGGACTAGATGACCTCCAAGATCCCTTCCAACTTTATTATTATTATTATTATTATTATTATTATTATTATTATTATTATTATTATTATTAATCTACTCCTGCATGTTAATTTTCCCCAATACTTGTAATGTAGCTTTGTTGTGGAGCATTGTGGGAAAATAAAACGATAGGTAGGCAAGTTATGTAGCAATGGCCCGAGTGCTATTATCTGTGACCATGGTCAAAGAATCCCATTGGGATCACAGGTGGAGGAGGGGGTTCTCCTTACTGGATCGGAGGCTAATAAAGTTTCAAACCCCCAACATCAATTTTGCACATCCACCTGTCGAAACTTGCTTCATCTTTGCCCATGAAAGCACTTTGATCTGACTTGTCTAGACAAAGCGGAGCACTGGATCAGTCATCCGAAAAACTGCTAGCACTGATGGTAGATTATTTCACACGGGGCTGATGATATGCAGAAAAGGGAAAGAGGAAGAAAGCTACAGATCTTAACCAATAGTTTTGTTTGAGGTGCTAAGCAAACCCAAAACCCAGGACACCACTTTAAGTGGCAGGATAGAGCAGAGAGCATTGGGGCAGGAAAAAAGAACTAGGGGTAGTATGGAAAGCAAATCTTAGACCAATAGTTTTCAACCACCTCAAGGACAGCGTACGAACTGTATCTGCCACGGGGAAAAGATGTTCTAACAGGATAATATGAGTCTGGACTTAAAAGGACACATGGAGCTGGAAAAATCATGGGAGAAAATATGAGGAGAGGGAGTATTTCACCCGTGGGAGAGGTCAGGAAAGATGATGAGGGAAATAGGAATTTTGGAATTCATCAGCTATTAAATGAAAGCATAACAATCAGAAACCGTATATGAATCAGGAAACTTC
>NW_015430255.1:0-1163 GCF_001527695.2 Protobothrops mucrosquamatus | reverse complement strand
CGCCCTTTCCAACCTCCGTTCCCCCGTTCGGTCTTTCCTCCGTGTGGACATGAGTGCTGGTCTCTTCCTCCCCACCCTTTCTCAAGTACGAGCGAGTGCTGGTCCCTTCCCCTCCACTCTTTCTCAGGCGCGAAGCTGTTGGGGGTTTGGGGATGTTCCCTCCTGCGCGTCTCTCTTTCTGTTGCCTCCCCCCACTCTCAATCTCCATAGCAGGTTCTCCGTTGTTTCCCCAATCCACTTCCCATTCTTTCCTCACTGCTCCCTTCCCAGTCGCACCTCTCCAATTCAATCTTTCCTCCGCTCGTGCTAAGATGTCAATCCCCTCCACCTCCCCACCCTTCATCCAGCGGGGGGGCGTTGAGGGTGCAGGGGTGCCCCCCCTTTTCGTGCTCACCTCCCTGTTGTCCCTCCTCACTCTCAACCTTCATGGTGATTTTCCTGCTACCCCCCCACCATCTTTCAACACCGATCCTTTGGTGTGTTCTTTCGTCTGCGCCCATACGGATGCAGGTCGCCTCCCCCTCTCTGCTTCTCCTCCAGCGGGGGGTTGTTGGGGGCGTGGGGGTATTTTCTCTTCCATGTTCACTCTCTTGGATTTCACCCTCTCCACTTTCAATCCCCCGCTGGAGGAGAAGCAGAGAGGGGGAGGCGACCTGCATCCGTATGGGCGCAGACGAAAGAACACACCAAAGGATCGGTGTTGAAAGATGGTGGGGGGGTAGCAGGAAAATCACCATGAAGGTTGAGAGTGAGGAGGGACAACAGGGAGGTGAGCACGAAAAGGGGGGGCACCCCTGCACCCTCAACGCCCCCCCGCTGGATGAAGGGTGGGGAGGTGGAGGGGATTGACATCTTAGCACGAGCGGAGGAAAGATTGAATTGGAGAGGTGCGACTGGGAAGGGAGCAGTGAGGAAAGAATGGGAAGTGGATTGGGGAAACAACGGAGAACCTGCTATGGAGATTGAGAGTGGGGGGAGGCAACAGAAAGAGAGACGCGCAGGAGGGAACATCCCCAAACCCCCAACAGCTTCGCGCCTGAGAAAGAGTGGAGGGGAAGGGACCAGCACTCGCTCGTACTTGAGAAAGGGTGGGGAGGAAGAGACCAGCACTCATGTCCACACGGAGGAAAGACCGAACGGGGGAACGGAGGTTGGAAAGGGCG
>NW_015430254.1:0-1163 GCF_001527695.2 Protobothrops mucrosquamatus | reverse complement strand
AACAAGCGGGACTGACCTAGGGTGAATTTTAAATAGGGAATAATTTTTAAAAATTTTCAAAGATTTTAAATATGACACAGCTATTAATATATTTGCTTTTTAATTGGTTTTATAGGGGAAATGTTTTTTGTTTTGTTTTTTAACATGCTGTGAGCCGCCCTGAGTCCCTCTGGGGAGAAGGGCGGCATAGAAGTTTAATAAATAAAATAAATAAATAAATAAATATATAGTGCAACATATTATTTCTACAGTGGAAAACTGCTAAATGAGTCTGGAAACTAATAATCCCCAGGAAATGGTACTGAAAAGCATCTTGCTTCTGATGTAATTAATACCATCATGACTAGCATCTCCTCCTCTTTAGTAATAAAAACTAGATAACAAATGGTAGCTTTCCTAAGACAGACAGATAATATCCAAATCCAGGGTTTACATTACATTAAATGAATCTGGGTCCCATTTTTTTCCCTTATCTCAGCTAGTTTTTGGTATTAAACAATTATTACTTTACTAGCTGTACCCGGCCACGTGTTGCTGTGGGTCAGTCTGGTTAAATGGAAAAGAAAGAAAAGAGAAAGTGCATGTTTGTAATTTGTTTAATTTCACAATGCTTGTACGTCCAACAGATGGCACTGTTTTTCAAAAAAGCATGTTTTTACCTGTCACAGGTGTGACATCTATATAATAGTAGGTATATAAAAACACGCGCGTATTCGAATGCAACGTTGTGTCAAAATTTCAAAGCAATCGGTGAAGAACTTTCGGAGATTTAAGATTTTGAACAAACGAACATTTACATTTTTATTTATATAGATTAGCAACTATCACTATCAACAATGATCATATTTTATGATGAAAAAAATTAGTCATCATTTGATAAGAATGACTTGCTACAGTGCTCCTTCTCTATTTAAAATGTGATGGAACATGAACATAACAAAAGACAGAAGAAAGATATCAAGCAATAAAGGTGCTAATTATAAGAACCTCTGGAAAGACAATTAGGTGCAGGATACTTTGATGATACATGGGAAATTCTCAAGAAGTTACATTAAGTTTCTGTAGGAGAACACTGCCTATTATTGTCAGAATAAATAAAACATCCCTGTTTATATGTTAGATTGATAAATCAGCAGAATAAAATGAAATAAGGTAGACAAAAG
>NW_015430253.1:0-1163 GCF_001527695.2 Protobothrops mucrosquamatus | reverse complement strand
TATATATATATATATATATATAAATACGAACCGGCTGTCAAGCGTCCGAATGTAAATCACGTGTCCAATGGGGATGCTGCCAACGGTTGTTAAGTGTGAAAAAACAGTCGTTAAGTCACTTTTTGTCCAGTGCCGTTGTAACTTCGAACGGTCACTAAATGGATGGTTGCAAGTCAAGGGCTGCCTGTAATCTTGTGACCTGGAAGCGCCTGCAATCTAGAAAGGAGCCCAAATCCCAACCAGCCCGACTTCCTCATCTTCATTACCCACCCACCCCGTTCTTATTTCACAAACTTTCATCGGTCTAAACCAGGGGTAGGCAACCTTGGCTCTTTTATGACTCGTGGACTTCAACTCCCAGAATTCCTGAGCCAGCATGGGGGAACT
The DNA here is from genome assembly GCF_001527695.2 of Protobothrops mucrosquamatus. Taxonomy (NCBI): domain Eukaryota; kingdom Metazoa; phylum Chordata; class Lepidosauria; order Squamata; family Viperidae; genus Protobothrops; species Protobothrops mucrosquamatus. The sequence goes on along the minus strand of NW_015430253.1, from coordinate 776 downwards.
ATGGCCCCCTTGATGACTTCTGGACTTCAACTCCCAGAATTCCTGAGCCAGCCTGGCTCAGCTTGGAAACCTCTCCCTTTCCCCTCAGCATGGCTGGCTCAGGAATTCTGGGAGTTGAAGTCCACCAGTCATAAAAGAGCCAAGGCTGCCTACGCCTGGCTAGGAGGTTCACTGCTTAGAACAGGAGGACTTAGGACAGGGGTAGGCAACCTTGGCCCCTTCACTCATGGACTTCAACTCCCAGGATTCCTGAGCCAGCCATGCTGAAGGGAAAGGGAGAGGTTTCCATGCTGAGCGACGCTGGCTCAGGAATTCTGGGAGTTGAAGTCCACAAGTCATAAAAGAGCCCAGGTTGCCTACCCCTGGTCTAAACGAAGGGTTGTTATTAGTCGAGCTAACAAGCAAAGGATAATACCGGAGGCGGTCAAGCCCACTAACCGTTTAATGCAACAGAAGGTCTCAGATAATGGGATTCTCCAGATTAAACAGGGAAAGATGAAGCTATTGATAAGTATATTAAAGGAAGCCAAGATGGGATGGCATGGCAAAGGGAGGGAAGGGGGGGATTCTCCGCTGCTGCTCTCCTGCTTCCAAACCCCTTCCCGTCCCTGCAATGAAATTAGCAAAACAAAATGCAAACAGGATCAGAAAATTGGATTAGAGGCAATAATGCTAATAAAAAACACGGCTGGGTGCGCCCGGGCTCTCTTGGGCCGCCTGCTCCGAAGCGCTCCTTCCTCGTTCCGCCTTTGAACGCAAGGCATGTTCTTGGCTTC
>NW_015430252.1:0-1163 GCF_001527695.2 Protobothrops mucrosquamatus | reverse complement strand
AGGAGGAGGAGGAGGACTGTGGGGTCCTTGGTGCTCTCTGAGCTTGGTGGTTTTCTTGCAGACGTTTCATTACCAAATTTGGTAACTTTTTCACTATGTCCCACATTTATCGAGCGTCGGCAGGAAGAATTGGTAGAAACCCCACTCCCTTCTAACACTGATGATATTACCTAGTTTGGCAATGAAACGTCTGCAAAAAACAAACAAAACCCACCAAGCTCAGAGACCACCAAGGACTCCACAGAAAAAAAAGGTTAGATTTATTCGGGAAAAAAAAAGATGCTGAATCAAGTAACATTCTACAGGGGTGGGGTTCAACTCTACCCCAAGGCTGTTGCAGACTCGGCAACACAGAAAGGTCTCATCCTAGATCCTGATGGATGCCATGGCCTAATCAATAGATTCCCCCCTCCTCTCCGCTTAGAACTGATGCTTAGACACCACTTTAATGCTCTCTGATGCTCCAATGTTCTCTGATGTCCCTTTTCTGTCGACTCAGAGGTGCCCATCCCGGCTTTAAAACCCCAAGAGGAGAACGCGTCCACTTACTACAGCCCCAGTTTTGCCTGGAACGCCTTCCGCCCTCCGTTCGGCTACAGATCAATGACTTCCACCATGCTGGAGCACTCCATTCATCTGTATGGCAGCCCGATCCTTCCTGCCTCGGATCTGCCTCTTGATTACAGCATGCCCTTCTCGGCCGAGATGGAGACCTACCACTGCGTCATCTGCAACAAAGTGAGTTACTCAGAGGCTAGAACAGAAAGTCCTGAGTCCCCTTTTTTTCCCCGGCGCCCTTGTAACTTTGAACGGTCCCTAAATGAATTAAGTCGAGGACTGCCTGGACCCTTTTGCTTTCTAGATGTTTTCTACCCCCCACGGCTTGGAGGTCCACGTGCGGCGGTCCCACAGCGGCACCCGGCCTTTTGCTTGCAGCGTTTGTGGGAAAACCTTTGGCCACGCGGTCAGCTTGGAGCAACACACCAACATCCACTCTCAGGTCAGTCTGGAAGCCGGAGAATCGAGAAAAGCGTCTGGTGGGTAAAACTGTGGTTGGTGCCCAGACCCTGCTCACCTGCCTCGTAGAATAAACACAGCCATGAAAACATCTATATGCGGTAATTGGCCTTATAAGGCTTACCGATTAAGGAGAATCTTTGTAG
>NW_015430251.1:0-1163 GCF_001527695.2 Protobothrops mucrosquamatus | reverse complement strand
TTCTGCAACTGAGAATGGTGCTCCAGCTTGCATTTTGCAGTCAGTGGCCTTTCTGGAAGGCCTGTGCAGCCAAGAACCGAGCTATGGATTCAATCCGTAGCTCAGTTCTCAGCTGCAGAGGCCTTCGGAAAGGCCTCTGACTGTGAAATGCAGGCCGGAGCTCCATTCTTAGTTGCAGAATGAAGCTTTTCCTTTAGCCACAGAAGAAGTGGGCTGGCTGGGCGGGGCTCTTGGCATCGCCGCCGCAAGGTTAGTGGAAAAGACACCCCAAAAAAATAAGACCTGGTGCCTGTTTTGGAGTAGTAAGTATTACTTTACAGAAAGAGTAGTGGAAGCTTGGAACCAAGTTCCAGTGGAGATAGTGAATCAGTCATCAGTAACTGACTTCAAGCATGCTTGGCATAAACACATGGACATCATCCAACAAAAATAAAAAATAAAAACTCAAAGGGCAATCTTGATGGAATACTAGGTCTTTTTCTGCTGTCTGTTTTCTATGTTTCTATACAGTGAGGAACTTTGGAGCATACTTAAAAATGTAAGCACAGCATCCCCGTCCCCCCAAACAAAATAATACACTATGGTCTTAGAACTGGAATGGTTCTGGATCCATGAGCCTGGATCCAGCATACAAATCTCACAAGAATAGCCCTTTTGTATGAAGCCACAGCTCATCTTAATTCAGAAATTTTGTTTCTTATAGTGAAAAATGAGATTCCTCTGTGAAGTGATCTGTAGAGGGATATATATTTTTCTATTAACTGTTCTCCTACTGTTTGGAGACAGGCTGGAAATGACATCAATTCTCAGTTAGGACGAATAGTCCCCAATTGATCTGTCCCTCCAGAATTTAACAATCACCTTTTAGAGCCATCTAAGCTAGCAGCCATTACTACACCCTGTGGTAATAAATGCCACAAGTTCATTAAGTGCTGCAAGAAAATGCTTTTTCATTTGTCTCTTCTAATTATTATTATTATTATTATTATTATTAATTTAATTTATATACCGCCCTTCTCCCGCAGGACTCAGGGCGGTGCACAGCGTATTAAAAACAGTACAAATACAAAGCATAAAAAATACAAACCCCTGTAAAACCAGATTAAAAAACCGAATATTAGAAGCTGTGTCTCTATTTAAAATTATTTTTAAAATCACCCTAA
>NW_015430250.1:0-1163 GCF_001527695.2 Protobothrops mucrosquamatus | reverse complement strand
AGAGCTCAACGACTTCAATCGTTTTATGTCCTCCCTGAGAAGACGATTTGAGGACCCCCTGGCTGACCGCAAAGCCCGCGAAAGGATAAAAACGATGAGGCAAGGCAAACGCCCGGTAGCCGAATATACACAAGAATTCCGGGCCATTGCCAGCAAACTAAACTGGCCAGAAGACATCCTCCTTAGCCATTTCAAAGACAGACTAAATTATGACCTATATGATGCTTGCCTGCCCCGAGGGGACCCACATCAACTAGAAGAATGGTATGTCTTGGCAGAGGAAGCAGAGATCGACATATTGAGGAGGCACCGCCGAGGAAAACAATGGAGCCGCTCACCGCCTGAGCTGACACGCGAACCAATGAAACCATTGGCCATGGCCAAGAAGCAACCGGGGTGTTTCAAGTGCAGGAAAGAAGGGCACCGAGCTGTAGAATGCCACTCAAGAACCACCCAACACAACCCAAACAGATCACTGGCCAGAAACTCCGGAAAGCCTCCAGCTAAGCCAAAAGAACCTGCCATGAGAATGATGGAAGCTGTGGAATTCCCCACCTCTACTCAGCAGGGGGAAAGAACCCCAGCCTACACCACAGGGCCGGTGGACGCCTCAGATGACAGCTCGGAGGGCGAACCCCTGATAAGTGGACGCATCGCACCCATCCTAAAGACAGTGACTATATTCATCCCCCCCATGGCCGAAGCCGTGAGGGTGAGAGCATTAATAGACTCTGACTGCACCCGCTGCCTCATTAGCCCGACACTAGTAGGGAATCTGGGCATTCCGTCGAGGAGACTGGAACAACCAATCTAATTTGGCCAGTTAGATGGGTCCATAGCAGGGGGGGGTGCCAGCTACCCTAGCCACTTTACCAATACACCTCTCCCTGGGCAAACATGAGGAGGACATAACGTTTGTGGTGACCCCAGGCATGGAATGCCCAATGATCTTAGGGATGGAATAGTTACAAAAATGGAACCCCTGGATAAATTGGAGGACGGCAGAAATCAAATTCCCGAAGGGGGACCCTATGGACTTAAAATCCCAAGGGGGGCTACTGGAATCAAGAACAGAAAAAGCATCCATGGGAGAGGAAAAGGGACTACCAGAAATACCAGAGGAATACAGAGACCTTGCTGAAGTTTTCAGTGAGGAGAGGGCG
>NW_015430249.1:0-1163 GCF_001527695.2 Protobothrops mucrosquamatus | reverse complement strand
TGATAAAGTTGGAAGGGACCTCAGAGGTCATCTAGTCCAACCTCCTGCTCAGGCAGGAAACCCTATACCATTTCGGACAAATGGCTGTCCAGTTTCTTCTTAAAAACTTCCAGTGTTGGAGCATTCACCACTTCTGGAGGCAGGTTGTTCCACTGGTTAATTGTTCTAACTGTCAGGAAGTTTCTCCTTAGTTCTAGGTTGCTTCTCTCTTTGTTTAGTTTCCACCCGTTGCTTCTTGTCCTGTCTTCAGGAGCTTTGGAGAATAGCTTGACCCTCAACTCTTCTTTGTGGCAACCCCTGAGAGATTGGAACACTGCTATCATGTCCCCCCCCCCCCGTCCTTCTCTTCGTTAAACTAGACATACCCAATTCCAGCAACCGTTCCTTATATGTTTTAGCCTCCAGTCCCTGATCATCTTTGTTGCTCTTTGTTGCTCTTCTCTGTACTGTATTTCCCCAAAGGATCTCAAAGGCAGAAAAGCAGGCCCAGTTTTAACAGCCCCGAGCAGAAACTCAGCAGGCCAGCTCTGTAGAAATGCAGATTTGATAATCCCATTCAGAAAGACTGAGGCCCCCTTCATGAGCAAATGCTATCTGCAGAAGCCCATTCAAGACAGGATCTTTCGAAATCCCTTCGAGCAAGATTTGATAGCTAACAACAGCAGAGTGATAGGATTAGAACCAGCAGCCTCTCACCCAAAAACGCAACACAGGTCATAGCCATCAGCCCCAGCCCCAGAGAAGCAGGACATGACCTTTAGTACATAATAGGATTAACCCACCACCATTAGAATATCAAAAGGACACGCTCAAAAGCTCAGGTCAAAGTTTATGACACAGGAACAGGAAGAACCTCAAATACAAAACCCAAAGGAGGAATAAAAGCCCACCTATCCCCACTCCATTTTGTCAGCTTTCCCAGAACCACATGTTGTTGTGGTTCTGCTCCTCAATAAACAGAACCTTCTTTCCAAACAGCCTCCATTTTATTTATTCCCGGCTTGGACTGGACCTGAAGATTTTTCTTTCCACACAACCAATTTTGGTCCATTTGCATGTGAAAACCGTTTTTACTCCAAGTAAAAGAGAGTATTTTGTAATTCTCTGTGCTTGGTTGTTTGCTTGCAGATGCTTCGTTACTTAGCTAGGAAACCCTAATATTT
>NW_015430248.1:0-1163 GCF_001527695.2 Protobothrops mucrosquamatus | reverse complement strand
TCCACTTAGGGTTAGGGTTAGGTCAGCATGAACTCGGAGAGCAATATTGACATCGCCTACAAATTCGGAGTGCTTAGGTATGGTAAGGAGGGCACGAACCTTTCTAGTTTGTACTATCTATGTTTCCTGGTAAAATACATGGGAAAATCCCATTGGAGGAAAATTCCACATAGGGTTAGGGTTAGGTCACCATGAACTCTGAGAGCAATATTGACATCGCCTACAAATTCGGAGTGTTTGGGTATGGTAAGGAGGGCACGAACCTTTCTAGTCTGTAGTATCTATGTTTCCTGGTGAAAATCCCATTGGAGGAAAATTCCACTTAGGGTTAGGGTTAGGTCACCATGAATTCAGAGAGCAATATTGATATCGCCTACAAATTCAGAGTGCTTGGGTATGGTAAGGAGGGCACGAACCTTTCTAGTTTGTACTATTTATGTGTCCTGGTGAAAAACATGGGAAAATCCCATTGGAAGAAAATTCCACTTAGGGTTAGGGTTAGGTCACCCAGAGGTCCTAGAGCAAAATGGACACTGTCAACAAAGTCAGAGTGCTTGGGTATGCTTAGGAGGGCATTGACTTTTCTAGATTGTAGCATCTATGATTCCTGGTAAAATACATGGGAAAATCCCATTGGAGGAAAATTCCACTTAGGCTTAGGGTTAGGTCAGCATGAAAATTGAAAGCAATATTGACCTCGCCAACAAACTCAGAGTGCTTGGGTATGGTTAGGAGGTCGCTGCCATTTCTAGTCTTGCCTATCTATGTTTCCTGTTAAAATACATGGGAAACTCCCATTGGAGGAAAATTCCACTTAGGGTTAGGGTTAGGTTATCATGAACTCGGACAGCAATATTGAACTCGCCAACAAACTCGGAGTGCTTGGGTATGGTTAGGAAGGCATTGACTTTTCTAGACTGTAGCATCTATGTTATCTGGTGAAATGCATGGGAAAATCCCATTGGAGGGAAATTCTACTTAGGGTTAGGGTTAGGTCATCATGAACTCGGAGAGCAATATTGACATGGCCAAGAAACTTGGAATGCTTGGGTATTGTTAGGAGGGCACTGACTTTTCTAGTCTGCCCTATCTATATTTCCTGGTGAAATACACGGGAAAATCCCATTGGAGGAAAATTCCACTTAGGGTTAGGGTTAGGTCAC
>NW_015430247.1:0-1163 GCF_001527695.2 Protobothrops mucrosquamatus | reverse complement strand
GGCTGGGAAAGTTACCTACTTGCCCAGAAAGACACACAAGAAAGGCCCAGAAAAATAAAGTTAGGACAGTAAGGAGCATCCTATTTCCTATCTACCTGCTTTGTGTTCGGCCTCATCAAACAGTTTAAGACTGGCAAACCCCAGGTAATTATTTCATCACTGTCAGAGTCATACACAATAATTTGGAATGCTGGACCCTCCTACATCTTTATTCACCTACATTAATTCTACTGCATAATTCTGAAGGTCTGGGGTCTAGCCATCATAGTGCCCATTTATAAAAAGCATAGCTGTGAACTGTCTGCTAACTAGCAGCACATCAGCCTTCTAAGTCTAACGAGTAAGTTCTCTGCTAAAGATCTCTACAGCCAATTGGCTGATTAGATTAACTTGGAGCATGCGCTGGCAGATGAGCAAGCAGGTGTCAGAGCAGGACCTTCTACCCTTGACCATATCTAACGCAGCAATATTGGGGCTGAGAAATACTCATTTAAAGGAGATTCTGCATTATTCATCACATTCATTGATTTTAGGCCTACATTTAATTTCATTTCCAGAACGTTGTGGGATAAGCTCATAAATTCTCCTACAGAGAGACACCTGCTACGTTAATATATAACTTTTTTATGAGCATTCCTGAATAAAGGCTGACTGTAGTGCACAAGGCCATTATATTAAAGAGATTCCAAACCAAAACACAAGACGGGGGTATTTGGGGCCCCTTCTTGTCTAATTGGCCCTTTAACCTCTGCTAACTCCGCTTTGAGAAAAGGGATGGGAGCCAATGCCATTCTCTGGGTGTGCATCTATCTGGAGTCTGAAGGGATCCTAACCCAGTATCCGGTAATTATTTCCAATTGCCAAATTGACCCAGATTCTTTGCTGATTAATTCTGACTTTGGCAATTCTAACCTAAAAATATCCCCAACGTGGCCTCTAGAGGCCTCTCTTGGCTAGGTTTTTCTCCTGTGTGGGTCAGAAAAGGACCCAAAGATACATCAAAGATATGGGGAGTCTTCAGGGTAAACAGCAATTGGGGCTGGAATTTCTGTCACTTGGTGATGCAGTCATAAATCATGATGTCACATGACTGCTTTGCTTAGTGAAGGCAATTCTGGCAGTCCTGGTTGCCATCCTAACCCGAGGATCAGGCAGATCATTGA
>NW_015430246.1:0-1163 GCF_001527695.2 Protobothrops mucrosquamatus | reverse complement strand
AAATAGAATAGAATAGAAGAATAGGAATAGAATAGAATAGAATAGAATAGAATCAAAGCCAATGGTGTTCAAAAGGTGCTCCAGTTGTTTTGGGATTGCACCCAAGGCGCCTATTGCTATTGCTGCCATCCTTGCTTGCCTTTGCCACAGTCGTTCTATTTCTATTTGTAGGTCGTTGTATATTATTATTGTTGTTGTTATTATTATTATTATTATTATTATTATTATTATTACTATTATTATTACTATTACTATTATTATTATATGCATCCTTCTTTCATCCCAGTCTCTTCCAGCTGGCAGGTGTCCTCCTTCAGCGAAACGAAAGCTCACCAAATCCTCCAGCAAAAACCAGCCCAGTATCTCCTCTTCAACCAGCACCAGCTCTCCCGGATCTATCCGTCTTCCTACCGGGTGGATTCCAGCAATTACAACCCTCAGCCCTTCTGGAACGCCGGCTGCCAGTTGGGTAAGGAATCCAGATGTTTTTAGCCCCGAAGCCCACTTCCCTTCACGCTTCCGTGCCTCGGTTCGGCAACCCCGTCCCCTGAGAGGGATGAAGGAGGAGGAAATGGCAGACACAGAAGCCAAGCAAAAGGAGAAATTCATTTTGGTGGAATTTGTCCTAGAGGGAAACTGTAAAGCAGTGTTTCTTTCTCTCTCTCCCCCCCTCTTTGTTTAATCGCACAGCTGCTGTTTTTAGTCCAGTTCTTAAAATTAACTGGCGGAGAATGAAGAGAAAACCATTGCCCCCCACTTTTTTTTTATTTTTCAGCCATGATGGTTTTTCTTAATATCATTTTCTGAAAACAAACTAGCTCTTTTTGCTTAAAAGGTAGAGAGAGAAAGAGGAGAAGAAAAAAGAAAGAAAGAAAGAAAGAAAGAGACAAAGAGAGAAAGAAAGAAAGAGAGAGACCGCCTTCTGCCACAGATTACCTCCCATCGGCCAGTACGCTCCCATAGAGTGGGTCTCCTCAGGGTGCCGTCGGCCAGACAGTGCCGGCTGGCGACCCCAAGGGGGAGGGCCTTCTCTGTGGGAGCTCCCACCCTCTGGAATGAGCTGCCCCCAGAGATCAGGGTGATCCCTGATCTCCCTTCCTTCCGCCGCGCCCTTAAGACATGGCTATTCCAACTTGCAGGACTGGCCTAGGGGAAAATTTTAA
>NW_015430245.1:0-1163 GCF_001527695.2 Protobothrops mucrosquamatus | reverse complement strand
TCTATCTATCTATCTATCTATCTATCTATCTATCTATCTATCTATCTATCTATCTATCTATCTATCTATCTATCTATCTATCTATCTATCTATCTATCTATCTATCTCTGTCTCTCTATCTACTTAACATTATATTTCTTTCTATCTGTCTATCTACCTATATCAAATTTATTTGCTGCCCATCTAGCGGTTCAAGGCGACTCTGCGCGGCATGTTTAAAAGATCCTGCATCTGCCTCATCCTCTTCTTTTTATGCCCTTTTTAAACACTAGCATTTTAAGGAAAAGACAGAACAGCTACTTTGGAAGCAAAATGGAAATCACAGAAAAGACTGTTGGGAACACAACATGCTAAAAGCTCATTACTGTCTCGGAAACCCTCTCCGCAGCACTCCAAGGAAATGTTTTTCAAAAACAGGTTGTCTGATCCATCCCAACAGCATTGATTCACCTTGGTCACCCCCTTCTCAATTGTCCACTGACAGGTTTGGGGGGGGGGGCAAATCAATTGGTGCTTTTTAAGCTTTGAACAAAGACTGAGAAGAGGAGATACAATCAAGATCTCTAAAAGCATGTGAAACGTAGCTAATGCGAAGTGAGCATTTTGCTTCCCCTTTTGACAGTGTTGAAACTCAAGGTCAATCAAAGGACATAAATTCACGAAGAACTTGTTCAGGTAGTATGGAATTCAACCATGGAATTCACCGCCACTAGTTGAGGTCATGGTAGCTAATATGAATAGTTTGAAAGTCCCATCTTTATACATGTTCTATAGCAGCAGCCCCCAATCTTTTGGGTACCAGGGACCAGTTCTTTGGAGAGAGGTTTTTCTGTGGACCAAAGGAAGCATGGTTTCATGTAATGCCTGCATCTCGTGGATGGAGCTTCGCTTGTTTGTGTGGCCGGTTTCTGGCATGCCTCGGACCTGTGCTGGTCCACGGACTGGGGGTTGGGGACCCCTGATCTACAGATAACAGAGTTGGAAGGGACCTTGAAAAGTAGTAGCGGGGGAGGGGAATGAGCGGAACTGGTGGTAGCACTGCACAAGCCTGAGCAAGAGATGGCTGGAGTTGCAGGGCTGTCAGGGCTCAGCGGAAGCGCCAGGATCAGTGCCGCTTTCCAGCTGATTGGCACTTCTTCGGGTCTGTCAGTAAGCGAACTGTT
>NW_015430244.1:0-1163 GCF_001527695.2 Protobothrops mucrosquamatus | reverse complement strand
TATGGGAGATAAGAGGTTTCTGACTACTAGACTTTTCATTAAATAGTTTTTTATAGTGTAAAGTTTCCAATATAAAATTTTTATTGTTTTCATCATATAAAAAAAACATCACAAGTATTACACAATATTATTACACAATATTATATCCCACCCCCCCGGACTTCCCAAACCAAATCCCAGGCTAATATTCAGATATAAGAAAACAAATATTAATATCTCTAACTCCACAAACTCTATACTTCTTATAAACAATCCATCTCCTCCGTATTAATAACAATTATTCATTTAATTAATTCTTCAGATACACCAAAATCTTTACCATTTCAGCAAGATACTTTAACACCATCCCTTACTTATTCAAAAAAAAAAAAAAAGAAAAGAGAAAAAATTCCCCTCTTCCATAAAATTAAGAAATAAGTTCTATCATTTCGTCAAACTACACCTATGAAAAATCATTTTAAGCCCTTAATAAAATTTACAACTTCAATTACTTATCAAATTATGGTATCAAAAAAAATTCCCATCCATTCCTAATTAAAATTCCCATCCATTCCTAATTAAATGAAAACTCTTCCTCTCTATTACAACATAATTATCATTCAATATCAAAAAATTCCCATCCATTCCTAATTAAATCAAGCAAGTTCAATCTATTAAAACATAATTATCATATTTATAATAATAATATAAGTCCAAAAAAAAAGAAAGAAAAAAAATACATTAACAATAAGTCCATATCCTTCAACCATTGTTAAATCAGAAAAAAAACTTTAAAACCTTGATTCCCATCCATTCATAATTAAGTCAAACAAGTTCAATTATTACAGCATAATTATCATATTTATAATAATAATATATGTCCAAAAAAAAAAAAAAATACATTAACAATAAATCCACATCCTCATTCATTATTAAATCAGAAAAAAACCTTCAAAACCTTTTTAACCCATCAGATGATATTTGGTGTCACATTTATACCTGACTCTAGCTTTCTTTCTATGCCAAGTTAATTCCCATATTAAAGCCTTTCGATTATCAAACCTCAAAATTTGATTACAAAGCTTTCTAATCAATTCAAACTGAACAAAATTTTCTTCCCTTTCTACCAATATCATCTGAGTATTATATGGACTTTTACTCAATGTTATGAATAAATTGTTATC
>NW_015430243.1:0-1163 GCF_001527695.2 Protobothrops mucrosquamatus | reverse complement strand
GGATTAAACCGGGCCGCGGGCCGCAAATGGCCCGCGGGCCGGACTTTGGACATGTCTGCCTTAAAACCTTGAATGGGAGAGCTTGGACCCAAGTCCTGTCTAGAACGCCTGCATCCAGCTTTCTCTTAATAAAGATGCCTGTTGGAAGAAATATTCCAGGAGTTCTGTCTTCTTAAGATGCAAAGTGGGGTGGGTCCTTACATTAGACAGGACTTGCAAAATTGGTCCACCTGGAAGGAAGACCCTTGCCGGGGGACTTTGCAAAAACTACCATGTCAGACAGTGGAGCAAGGAAGGGAGAAAACTCCCCGGAAAGTGAGCCGCTGCCCCGGCTGAAACCCTGCCAGCTGTCGGGATCTGAGAGGTCAGAATCCTCAGGAGAAGAGGTGGTGGAGACACGGGACCACAAACCTCGGTGGTCAATGGACGTTGGAAAGAAAGGCAAGTAGGGAAAGAAATCAAGAAAGGTGACTCTGAGACGGGGGCCCAAACAACCAGAATGGAAGCAGGAGATGGAGAAATCCCTGCACGCAAGTGAAGAGGAAGGGAGTTGGGCACCGTACTCGGACTGGATTCTAGAGAAAGCAATCGACCTAATGAAGCGAACTCTCAGCTCCCTAGGAGAGGGGAATCCTGAGCCCTACGCCCGCCCCAGCTCCTGGAGCCGCAAAGGGAGAGACAACGAAGGGGAAGTGGAACCTGCAGCCCCGGGGACATCTACTGATCCAGTAGTCCCCACTCTCCGCCGAACCACAGATGGAAATCCGAATGGCAGAGACTACCACCGAGAACGAAGGCACCGATCCATTCAAAGACGTCCGCCGCTGGAGGTGAAATTCAAAGGGGAGCCAACACACTTGGGATTCTTCCTAACCCAAGTCCTCAGCTACATGGAGGAATACGGGCAGGACATCCCCAGTGACAAAGCCCGTATCCGGATTGTGCAATCTGCCTTAGACGGGCTGGCCGCAGATTGGGTGGTGAACTTGCACGACTCCAATGCCCCAGAGCTCAACGACTTCAACCGTTTTATGTCCTCCCTGAGAAGACGATTTGAGGACCCCCTGGCTGATCGCAAAGCCCGCGAAAGGATAAAAACGATGAGGCAAGGCAAACGCCCGGTAGCCGAATATACACAAGAATTCCGGGCCATTGCCAGCAAA
>NW_015430242.1:0-1163 GCF_001527695.2 Protobothrops mucrosquamatus | reverse complement strand
GGGTCAGTATGTTTCAAGCACAAACTATCAGATCCACGCTCAAAGAGTTCAATTAACTATTTATAACATGTGCAAGCCTATAATACAGGAATCTTCTTAGACTGGCGGTTTGCACCTGAATCAGACTAGCTAAGGCTCAACAGCCTTCAAAGACAGTCAGACTTCATCCTCTTATGCTTACGTAGGGATTCCAGACTAACTCCTCATTTGACTCCTCCCCTTAGCTCAACCAGTCTCTCTCTAGCAGTATAAAGAATATTTATACATCCCTAAAGAATATTTACTTTTATTGCAAAAGTAAAACAAGACAAAGGATTGCACATATCAACTGACAAAAAGGTTTAGATAAAGATAATCATTCATGGACATTATTAGTCACTTATTTAGTTTTGAATGTAACACTATTTACAAACAAGCTAAGGTAAATTGTTAGACATCTCAATATAACATACATTGATCACTAGTCTGAGAATGAGATGTATTCCTATATGCTCCCTCCTTCCTGCAGTATGTAGCTTTCACATTTCTAATTTGGCTTATTCAACTACTAATCTGACAACTGAACTGAGAAAGTAGTTTATGTGCTTATTAACTTTAAGAAAATATTGGTTTATTAATATCTTTTTATATATTGACATAAACATGAACTTTTTATGTCCAGCTGCCTCATATGTGTATTGATCACATCCAGTTTGTAGGTATTACAGTGGATTCAGTGTTGAAGAAGATGGTTAAAAAACAATATTCTTCTATTCATCCTCTGCTTTGTTCATTATTCAAACAGTTGACCTATTGAGTTCTTTTACTGATAGGAACAAATTACAGCCATTTAGTAGCTAGAGAAAGAGGTATTAGACTAGAGGTTAAGGTTAAGGTTAAGGTTAATTTAATTTGTATACCGCCCTTCTCCCGTAGGACTCAGGGCGGTTCACAGCATATTAAAAACACAAATACAATATACAGGATACAAAAAAAAAAAAAAATCATACAAAAATACACAAAATAACCCCACTAAAACCTAATTAAAAGCCAAATATTGATTGCTGTGTTCCCATTAAAATTACTTTTTAAAAACGTCCCTACCTAAAATCCCTACCTAAAATCCTCCCTAGGTCAGGCCCGCTTGCTGGAAAAGCCATGTCTTGAGGGCGCGGCGGAAAGTA
>NW_015430240.1:0-1164 GCF_001527695.2 Protobothrops mucrosquamatus | reverse complement strand
TCTATGCAATCACTAAAAGTCGACACCGGCTTAATCTATATCCAAAAATTAAATTAGGCATTCTCTATCCATTCCCTTTAGTCGGGGGGGGAGGCGGGGGGAATCCAAGTCGTGGAGGGCCCTCGTCTCTTTTGCTGAGCCAGATTGTGTGGGAAATCTAAGAAAGATAAACACGATCTCCACGTCTCACAAGGAAGCCCCGGGAGAGAGCCAGGCAGGGTCCCGGGAAAGCCGGAAGGAGACCCGTCCGAGTTTTGGAGTGGCACAACTTGATTTTTAGATCCCGCGTGGCCGCCGCTCGGTTCCCCCCTCCCGCCTTTCCAGGCACACCTGGCGCCCCCCCCCCAGCCACAGGCCTCTCGGGGGAGCTGATAACGCCGGTCGACAGCTGTGCAGGAACTCGCAAGTTAATTTCAGAGCGGCGGGCCGCGGGGGAAAGAAAGAGAGAGAGAGAGAGAGAGAGAGAGAGAGAGAGAGAGAGAAGAAAGAAAAAAGAAAGGGAGAGCGGGAGAGAGAAACAAAAGAATAAAAAGAAAGAAAGAGAAAGAAAGCGGGAGGGAGAGGAAAGAAAGAAAGAAAGAAAGAAAGAAAGAAAGAAAGAAAGAAAGAAAGAAAGAAAGAAAGAAAGAAAGAAAAAGAAAAAGCAGGAGAGAGAAAAGAAGGAAAGGGAGCAAGAGAAAGAAAAAGAAAAAAGAAAGAAAAGGAAAAAGCAGGAGAGAGAGAAAAGAAAAAGAAAGAAAAAGCAAAAGCAGGAGAGAGAAAAGCAGGAAAGGGAGCAAGAGAGAGAAAAAGAAAAAAGAAAGAAAAAGAAAAAGCAGGAGAGAGAGAAAAGAAAAAGAAAGGGAGCAGGAGAGAAAGAAAAGAAAAAGAAAGGGAGCAGGAGAGAAAGAAAAGAGAGAAAGAAAGAAAAAAAGAGCAGGAGAGAGAGAAAAGAAAAAGAAAGAGGGAGCAGGAGAGAGAGAGAAAGAGAGAAAGAGAGAAAGGGAAAGGAAAGGAAAGGAGGGAAGAGAGGCGGGGAGGCATCCCCGGCTCCGCATTCGCCGCCTCCCGGCCACTGGTGAGCTAGTCCCCGCCTCGCCAGCTCCGCGAAAAAGGGGGTTATGCAAATCCTGGATGAGATCAGCCGCGAGCAACTGGCTGCCAACTCCGGAGCGCCGCTCCCTC
>NW_015430239.1:0-1164 GCF_001527695.2 Protobothrops mucrosquamatus | reverse complement strand
ATTCCAGCTTGCAGGACTGGCCTAGGGTAATTTTTAGGGGGGTTTTAATTATATTTTAATTCGACAAATATTTAATATTCTTTTTAATTAATTTTAAATTTGTATTGTCTTGTATGTATTTTAAATAGATTGTCAGCCGCCCTGAGTCCTACGGGAGAAGGGCGGGATATAAATTCAAATATAAATAAATAAAAATAAATAAATAAATAAATACAGATCACTGTTCACCTTGTGGTGCACAGAATGTTTTCCAAAGGAAAAAGCAGTGGTGGGATTCAGCTGGTTCGCACCACTTTGGCAGAACCGGTAGCTAATTTTTTGTTGCCAGGCCCAAAATGGACTTCCAGAAGCGGCATCCACACAGAGAACTGGTTGTTCACATATTTGAATCCCACCACTGGGAAAAAGAGAATGAAATACGATTAGTGACCCAGGAACCATCTTGTAAAGGTGTAAGTAGAAGATTTTTTTTCCATCTCCCTTCTGGTGGAACTTTCACAAGGCTTAATATCTGCTTGTTCTTTTTCTAGGACCTGCTGTTTCAACTACATTTAATTGGCTATTAGTTTTTATTGTTTTGCTGTATATGTTTTTGTGGAACTTTCCCATTTTATTGCTTCATACTCTTTCTATAATTTTTGTTTTTAGTTCCGTTGGTTAATACAAGGTAAAGACACCCTTGAGTCAAGTGTGACTCATAGTCTTTACATGTACACTTTTCTTGGCAAAGTTATGAAAGTCCCTTCTTGGATTCTTTCTTTTAATTCAGTCTAGCCAGCAACAAGAATCCTCATATGGTTCCTCATCCAAATGCTATGTGATCAGTTAGGATCAACTAGGTTCGAATACCTGTTGAGGCTGTTGGTTTACTGAGTGAATGATAGAGCCAATTTTTGTGAGTTAATTAAAGACCATCAAGCCACTAAACCTCATCCAATCAGCCACTATTGGCATCATTAGGCCTTTGCCAAGAATCTCACCCTATGAGATTGTTGCTATTGATTCCAAGAGATCTCTGGCCCACCACGACCTGCTTTTCTTTGCTTCCTATCCAATACCCTTAAAAGGGTGGGACACGGCTGCTTTAAAAATGTCATCACCTTGAATAACTTTCCCATGCTTAGTGGCAATATTGTAAAGCTCGGTAATTTTGAAGAATTATCT
>NW_015430238.1:0-1164 GCF_001527695.2 Protobothrops mucrosquamatus | reverse complement strand
AGAAGGAGAAGGGGAGGAGGAGGAGGAGGAGAAGGAGAAGGAGAAGGAGAAGGAGAAGGGGAGGAGGAGGAGGAGGAGGAGGAGGAGGGAAAGGAGAAGGAGGAGGAGGAGGAGAAGGAGGAGAAGGAGGAGGAGGAGGTGAGAGAGAGAGAGAGAGAGAGAGAAAGGAAAGAAAGAAAGAAAGAAAGAAAGAAAGAAAGAAAGAAAGAAAGAAAGAAAGAAAGAAAGAAAGAAAGAAAGAAAAAGATCCTGAATTCCACCAAGGGATGCACTTTGCCCCTTGTGGCTCTCCTCCTCCTCCTCCTCCTGCCCTCCGGTTCCAGCTGCCCAGCCGGACTGGAGGGGGCCCAAAGCCTCAGCCAGGACTTTGCCTCTCTGGTGGGGGGGGGCTGGGGGTGTCCCCACAATCAGGAGCTGGAAGTCGCAATTTCCCTTCTCGGGGCTGAAACTGGCGCTGGCTGGGCCAGACCGGCTGCTCCCGGCCTGGAAAATCTCCTCCGCAGCCTCGCCAGGAGCCCTTCTCTCCCCCCCCCGGAGGCCCCCCAGGACCCGGGGGGGCTGGGGGGTGGGCAGAGGGCTCTGGGGAGGCTGGGCAGAAGCGGGCAAAGCAGCCGAGCCGAAGGGAAGGAAAGGAGCTGCCTTGTGGTGGCCTCGGGGTGGGAGACGCAGGAGGGGCTCAAAGGTGTGGAGTCGTTGCGGAGCCACAGGAGACCCCAGCCCAGCCCCTCCCCCTCCCCGGACTCCCTGGATCCTCCTCCAGTGCCAGTTCGGCTTCCATCATGCCCGACTTACAGCCGTCCACTTAGTGGCCGTCCAGAGTTACAAACGCCCTGAAAAAAGTAAGTTTGGGACTCTTTTTCCACACTTGTGTCTTCTGTTGCAGCAGCCTCCTGGGCCACGGGATCAGAACTCAGAGCGCCTGGCAACTGGCATGTATCTAGGATGGGGGTCACGTGACCCCCTTAGCGACCTTCTGGCCGGCAAATTCAACGGTGAAGCCGGATTCGCTTAGTGACGGTGTTTCTGACTTAACGACTGCAGCGATCCACTTAACAAACTCACTTGTCTCTAAGCAATTGTCTCGCTTAGCAACACAAATGTTGAGCTCGGTTGCGTCTGTAAGGCGAGGACTTCCTGTAGTCAACTGGAGTCTTGTGTGCAAGC
>NW_015430237.1:0-1164 GCF_001527695.2 Protobothrops mucrosquamatus | reverse complement strand
TAAATCCTGATCTGCTTCAGATAATGTGTTGGAAAGAATATCAGAAGTACCCCTGAACTATCCAAGATCACCTGAGCTCAAACAAGGAGTCTAGGCTGCTAATGATCAGTAAAGGGCAGAACCCTCACCTTAATGTCACTATTATCAATTTATTTTTGAAATCTGAGATATCATTGGAGAATGCCTTAATGCTTAATCGGGATATATTCAGTTCCCAGCATTTATTTATTATGGGTGCTTTCATATTTTTGGGAAAGTTATTGATGTTCCTAAATCATTTGGGCACAGGGTTATTCTGGATGTCTTGATATATGCTGGGATTTTGAAGTATTGTTTTTGCTGTGTGCATGTGGTCTTCTTTTAATTCATGATGACAATAAGCAGGATCGTTACACTGAGGTATGTTTTTAAATTTATTTATTAGTTTTTTATGCCACCTCCCCTATAAGGTGACTCTGGGCAGCTGGCGAGTTAGAAAACAAGTAGAACAATAATTAAAATATTAAAACATTAAATTACACAGATTAAGATTTTAAAACCACACTAAAACCCAAACTAAGAGATGGACAGGATGGGGATGAGGTCTTCTTATCCCATCAATCCCCTCCAGGAGTGAGCGCCCCCCTAAATGTCGGTTTTCCTGGCCATGTTTTCGGAGGAAATATGTAAATGGGATTCTATTTTAAATATAGTAAATATTTGGGGAGATACTGTACATAGTTCAAATGTCCTTAATACCACTGATATATTGACATCCTTCCATGTAAGCCCTCAAGAAGTATTGAACTTAGTCCAATTATCATATGTAACTTCCTTTGTTTATTTTTGTCTAATAATTATATATCCCAAGAATATGAAAATACATTTTAAAGTAAGCTTCAGAGTATTATTTATATTGGACTTCTTTAGTATTTTCATGTAGAGCCTATTGGCATTTGAAAAGGATCAAACAATTTTCCTTGATTCCTCTCAGAGGGACTTGACATACCTTTAATTCTTCCCTTTGGGCATATGTGTGCATAACATGTAGGATTCCAGGGTTCCCTAAAAACCATCAGGGAGCTGAGACTTTCCTAAATAATAATAATAAAAAAACTAAATATATATAAAAAAGGAGCATCTTGAATTTTTGATCTTTTTCTGCCTTGCTGGAATCAACCAGAT
>NW_015430236.1:0-1164 GCF_001527695.2 Protobothrops mucrosquamatus | reverse complement strand
ACAAGGTCTCCTGCTAAGAGAGAGTACAGAGAAGAGCAACAAAGATGATTAGGGGACTGGAGGCTAAAACATATAAGGAACGGTTGTTGGAATTGGGTATGTCTAGTTTAATGAAGAGAAGGACGAGGGGGGACATGATAGCAGTCTTCCAATATCTCAGGGGCTGCCCCAAAGAAGAGGGAGTCAAGCTATTCTCCAAAGTGCCTAAAGTCAGGACAAGAAGCAACGGGTGGAAACTAATCAAGGAGAGAAGCAACCTAGAACTAAGGAGAAACTTCCTGACAGTTAGAACAATTAACCAGTGGAACAACCTGCCTCCAGAAGCAGTGAAAGCTCCAACACTGGAAGTTTTTAAGAAGAGACTGGACAGCCATTTGTCTGAAATGGCAAAGGGTTTCCTGCCTGAGCAGGGGGTTGGACTAGATGACCTCCAAGGCCCCTTCCAACTCTATTATTATTATTATTAGCACTAATTGGCAACTGGTTTGTCTTGTGAACACCAAACAGCCTTTTTTTGCTTATTAACATCCTAAAATTTACGCCCTTTCATTTTAACGAACATGTGTGGTGTTGTGGGATGCAAATATGTAACATGTTTGGCTACATGTGACTGATTGCTTATACAAAGGGGAAGTTGCTTTTGCCCTATCCATTCGCCTTTTCTCTTTCATTTTCTTTGATGTCCTAACTATAAAAGGGAGTGTAAGATGGGTTTTGAGGTTCTCCCTTTCCATAGGGAGACCCCACTGTATCAGAGTACTCTAATAAATTGCTTAGAAATGATCTCCCGACTCGATTGCTTATTGGAAAAGGTAAATCGAGGCAGACCTAAGGCCAGATTTGGCTATCAGACGGCCATTTTGATTATTTTTGACCCCCTTCCTCCCTGAGGACCACCCTCCCTCTCATCTCCTCCCATCTTCACCAAGCTTTCGATCTCCTCCCAACTTCACCCAAGCTTTCTATCTCCTCCCATCTTCACCAAGCTTTCTATCTCCTCCCAACTTCACCAAGCTTTCGATCTCCTCCCAACTTCACCCAAGCTTTCGATCTCCTCCCATCTTCACCCAAGCTTTCGATCTCCTCCCAACTTCACCCAAGCTTTCGATCTCCTCCCAACTTCACCCAAGCTTTTGATCTCCTCCCAACTTCACCCAAGCTTTC
>NW_015430235.1:0-1164 GCF_001527695.2 Protobothrops mucrosquamatus | reverse complement strand
GGTGGGGAGGGTCTCCGTCCCGCCCCCCCGTCCCCCAACTCCGCCTCCGAGGCTTTGGAGGGGTCCGCAGCGGGAAAGGTGGGGAGACGGGATCTGTATTGGGGGAGGGGGCTAGCAGAAGGAGCCCCTTCCTTCCTTCCTTCCTTCCTTCCTCTTCTCCTCCCTCTCCTTTTCCTTCCTTCCTTCCTCTCCTCCTCCTTCACCTCCCTCTCCCTTTTCCTTCCTTCCTTCCTTCCTTCCTTCCTTCGTCCTCCCTCCCTCCGCCCTCTTTTCCTTTCTTTCCTTCTTTCCTTTCCTCTCCGTTGTCCCTCCCTCCTTCCTTCCTTTCTTTTTTCTTTTTCTTTCTCCTCCCTTCCCTCCTTCCCTCCCTTTCTTTCTTTCTTTCTTTCTTTCTTTCTTTCTTTCACTGTCCCTCCCTCTTTTCCTTCTTTCCTCCTCCTCTTTTCCTTTCTTTCCTTCCCTCCTGCCCTCTCCTCTCTCTTTTCCTTCCTTCCTTCTTTTTTTCTTTCTTTCTTTCTCTCTCTCCCTCCCCTCCCTCTTTTCCTTCCTTTCCTTCCCTCTCCTTCCCTCTCCTCTCCTTCCTCCCTCCCTCCTTCCCTCTTTCTTTCTTTCTTTGTTTCTCTCCCTCTCCCTCCCTCCCTCCCTCCCTCCCTCCTCCCTCTTTTCCTTTCTTCCCTTTCCTTCCTCTCCTCT
Source organism: Protobothrops mucrosquamatus (assembly GCF_001527695.2). Taxonomy (NCBI): domain Eukaryota; kingdom Metazoa; phylum Chordata; class Lepidosauria; order Squamata; family Viperidae; genus Protobothrops; species Protobothrops mucrosquamatus. The sequence goes on along the minus strand of NW_015430235.1, from coordinate 471 downwards.
CCTCTCCTCCCTCTCTTTCTCTCTCTCTTTCTCTCTTTCTTTCTTTCTTTCTTTCTTTCTTCCTGTCTTTCTTTCTTTCTTTCTTTCTCTCCCTCTCCCTCCCTCCCTCTTTTCCTCCCTCCCTCCTCGCTCCTCCCTCTTTTCCTTTCTTCCCTTTCCTTCCTCTCCTCTCCTCTCCTCCCTCTCTTTCTCTCTCTCTTTCTCTCTTTCTTTCTTTCTTTCTTCCTGTCTTTCTTTCTTTCTTTCTTTCTCTCCCTCTCCCTCCCTCCCTCTTTTCCTCCCTCCCTCCTCCCTCCTCCCTTTTTTCCTTTCTTCCCTTTCCTTCCTCTCCTGTCCTCTCCTCTCCTCCCTCCCTCTCTTTCTCTCTCTCTTTCTCTCTCTCTTTCTTTCTTTCTTCCTTCTTTCCTTCCTTCCTGTCTTTCTTTCTTCCTTCCTTCCTTCCTGTCTTTCTTTCTTTCTTCCTTCCTTCCT
>NW_015430234.1:0-1164 GCF_001527695.2 Protobothrops mucrosquamatus | reverse complement strand
GGCGATTTCCCTTGCAACCTCTTTGCAGTTGCACACTTTGGGCAGCTGGCCACGTAACTTTCTATGTCCTTTTTTATGGATGGCCACCAAAATTGCCGTTTAATTAAGTGTAATGTTTTTACAAATCCAAAATGCCCTGCTGATTTTGTGTCGTGGCAAAGCTGCATGAATGTGACTCTTTGGGTTGTTGGTATATATAGCTTTTCCCCCACCCAAGGCAGCCCGTCTCTCATTGTGCACACATTTTTGTTTTTCTGGAACCATAAATCTGTTTCCAAACTTTTCCGGAATTCAATTCCGGTTTGGCTGCCCAGCTGTGGTTTTAATTTAGCTTGGGCTCTGGTGGTTACTGGCGCTGCCAGTTGTGATTCTACCATCATCAGTTTAGAGTCGGTGGCTCGCATGCTGTTATATTGGGGCATGCGAGACAGTGCATCTGCCAGGAAGTTCTTTCCCCCCGGCAAATGCTTGAGCATAAATTGGAACTGGTTCAAATGCTGGAACCAGCGGGCTTGCTTGGGGTTGAGCTTCCTGGGTGTTTTCAGGGCTTCCAAATTTTTGTGGTCACTCCACACCTGGAAAAGGATTTTGTTGCCTTCAAGGAACTGTCTTCAAGGAACTGTCGGCCTAGGCGGGAACTGTCGGCCTAGGCGGGAAGTTGGACGGCCTGGTGAAAACCTGTGGTCTGGCGGCCTGACGGCCTGGGCGGTCTAGCAGCCCGGTGGCCCAGGGGGAAGTGACCCAGCAGCGCAACGCACAGCGGCCCGAAGGATGCGCCGGTGCAGTGGCACAGCGGCCCGGGCGGAATAATGGCCCGGGCGGAGGACAGGGCCCAAGGGAGGTATTCGCCTGAGGGACATGGCCTGATGGTGAGTACCTGGGTGGTCCTGGAGGCTTGTGCGACTGGGGTCTGGCGTGCCTGGAGGCCTGCGTTGCTGGGGCCGGCTGACTTTGACTGCAATTTCCCCCCCCCCTTTCATGGGGGTTAAGAAGACCAAGGAACTATGCTGCTTTCTTATAATCCATCTAAGCCCCCGACTAGGACTACCATCACGAGGACTTTCCCCCCTCCCCTACTCTGCTGCTGGACCTCCTGATGCGATTTGGAACTGTATTCCAGGAGGGAACTGCTGGCCCTGCGCGACTCCCCCATCGCGCAGGCAT
>NW_015430233.1:0-1164 GCF_001527695.2 Protobothrops mucrosquamatus | reverse complement strand
ATTGTTTGGCCGACGGCACCCTGAGGAGACCCACTCTGTGGGAGCGTACCGGTCTATGGGAGGAAATCTGTGGCAGAAGGCGGTCTCGGAGGTAACCAGGTCCGATGCCATGGAGCGTTTTAAAGGTGGTAACTAACACCTTAAAGCGCACTCGGAAGACCACTGGCAACCAGTGCAGCTCGCGCAGAAGCGGTGTTATGCTGCCTATCCTAAAACGTTTAGCAAACACCAGATACGAGCTGAGTTTCAGCTCCCTCAAATATTCCATTGCATCATTTTTTTCCCCCAAAACATCGCTAAGAGCAGCCAAGCTTTCCTGAAAGATGTGTTACTCATAATTATGGGGATACAACTACTTTGCACATACTCCCTGTAGGTGACTTGGCAAAAACACTCAACAACAGAGAAAGGTTGAGATTGCCTTCTTCTGTGATTTACTTTTTCGATTTCACAGCCCAGCTTTCAACTCTGGTGTTCTCAAGTGGTTTCCCGTTCAAACAGTACCTAGGCCTAGTTTAGATTCTGGGCTGCTATCTGTTGAGAACTTAATTTAGTTAACTTTCAATTCATGTTCCTAGGTCTGCTCCCTCCCCCAAATATTCTATTGCATAAACATTTTTTTCCCCAAAACATCACTAAGAGTAACCAAGCTTTCCTGAAAGACGTATTACTCATAATTATGGGGGATGCAGGACATCTGCAAGAAGCTGGTTCTTTCTGGCTTAAGGGGCCTGGTTTGGTCTCAGAGAAAGGCCAATGTGAGCAAAATAGGGTGGGTATATGTTGCCCTCTATTGATGAAATGCAGAAGTTTTGGCCATGGACAAAATCTCAAGTCTAAATAAAGAGGACGCAAAGTGCACATGAAATTACTTTCACGTGTAGGTAAAAACTTCTTCGAATGTTTTCCTTCTTTCCTGCCTTTGTGTTATTAAAATATAGAGACATACAGTATACCAAAGGGAGACCTTGTGTTAGATCGCGCAGGCAGTAAGACACGAGTCGAGTGACAGTCAGCTCTTGGTTTATTGGCAAGGCATAAGGTAAATCCGGACTGGCTCTCTGGGCCAGGGGAGCCCTCTTTTATGGGATTCCCCTGGCTTGTAATCACACAATTCCATTGGCTGGCAAGACCCTGTTGCTAGTTAGCCAACCAGCAACGGGC
>NW_015430232.1:0-1164 GCF_001527695.2 Protobothrops mucrosquamatus | reverse complement strand
ATTAATCAGTGGAACAACCTGCCTCCAGAAGCTGTGAATGCTCCAACACTGGAAGTTTTTAAGAAGAGACTGGACAGCCATTTGTCTGAAATGGTATAGGGTTTCCTGCCTGAGCAGGGGGTTGGACTAGATGACCTCCAAGGTCTCTTCCAACATTATTATTATTATTATTATTATTATTATTATTATTATTATTATTGTTGTTGTTGTTGTTGTTGTTGTTGTTGTTGTTGTTGTTGTTGTTGTGGTTGTTGCTATTTAGTATTGTGGAGGAACAAAAAGCAAAAGTATTATAAATTGTGAGGACTCCTTTCCTACGGAGTGTAACAAGATAACTGCTTGCCATTTTTAGAAAATTTTTTCCTCTTTGTTTTCCAAAATTCTTAGTATTACACAGGGATAAATAGCAGATATGCAAGAAAGCAAGCTTTTCCCTGAAATATGATTTCCTTCATTAAGTCTTTGAAAGTCTTCCTACTGCAAAAAGAAGTTAGTCTGATGAAGCAGTTGGAGCAGGGAAAACAGAGCAATGCAGCTACTTGAATTCACTTTTTAAAAGCAGCAGGAAGAAGGGGGACACATTGCTCTCTTTCTCTTTACAAATCAGGTTCAAATGATACTTCATCTGAAGCAGCGCGAAGGTAAGCATCCCTTTGAAGCTTTGCAATCCCATTGTAATATAAAGAAGATGAGAGCCCTTAAAATGGAATGCACTTATAAATGGTAGCTATTGTATCTCTATCAAGAAAGGAATAATCCAGTTCAGCTTCTGTGAAAATATGACATTTTTTGCTTGCTAAAACACAAATTAGTACCGCAGCTAGCCAAGAGGATGCAAAGTGACATAAAAAGCATTGTAACAAGGCCGTGCAAAGTCCTTTCCTTTTCTACTTATGTCATAAAACAAATGCAAGTACAATTCAATATCACAAGGCATATTTCAGCACTTGCCCCATCCTGGCTCTGCTTCTGTATATGTCCATGGAAGAATCCAAGAAGTTAATGTAGTTTCAAGTTTAGCAAACCATTTTAAGTCACAATTTATTTTATTATTTAAGAAATAATACATTCTCTCTCTCTTTCTTTCTTTCTTTCTTTCTTTCTTTCTTTCTTTCTTTCTTTCTCTCTCTCTCTCTCTCTCTCTCTCTCTCTCTCTCTCTCTCT
>NW_015430231.1:0-1164 GCF_001527695.2 Protobothrops mucrosquamatus | reverse complement strand
ACAAACACAATGAAAACAACAAAGTTTTATTAATTTTTTTTATTAATTTAATTAATCAAGTGGCTGGATAGTAGCAGCAGGCATAAACATCAGGAACAGGAACTTTACCAGTTCAAAAATACAAACCACATTATTTGGTTGTTTTAGAACAAAAACAAAGCTTATCTATATGAACCAAAAACAAAATCTGTAAAACCTACAAAATGGTTTATATTAATCTTGAAATGTAGTTATAGGCTTAGCAAATGCAAATCAATTCAATGTAGAGTTCTAAGGAAGAGAATTGCCTCTGCCGGATCCTCTTTCATAGAGGCTCTTAAGTCAGACTTTATTATTTTTAGGGCTGAAAATAATCTTTCAACACTGACTTGGGTGGGTGGCATTGCAGTAACTATTCTGGCCACATCACTAACGATCTCTGGATAAACAAGGATGGCTTCTTCAACAGTAAGTTTTGATGAGCGATCATACTTTTCAACTTCTTTTAGTGCTTTATAAAACTCCTGTTGGAATTTTTTTATTTGGACATTTACTGGTTCTGCAACGCTTATGCGACGTCGCTTTCCTTTAGCAACTTCCATTTTGTCTAAGAAGGAATCAAAGTCTAATTCTTCGTTTGAAGAAGATGATCCTGAGTTACCACTATTGCTTAAAAGAACTTCATCCTCCTGTGGAGGTATTTCAGGTCGTAATCCCTTCATGCGAACTGCTACATCATAGAGGTCCTTTTTCCTAGTAGCAGTCTGTTCACTGTTCAACAAAAGCCGGCTCATTGGGTCGACATAAATAGCCGCTAACAAGATTTCATTTTCCAGCAAAAGACTCTCTCTTTTCATCATTGAAGATGCAATGCCCTCAGCTATTAACCCTCCATTTTTGTTCAGGCGATATAACAGGCTCTTCCATTCCAAGAGGAATTTACCCGGGGTTAGATCGTCACATTGCAACCTCTTGGTGACAGTGACGGGGTGAGAAAGAAGGTTCTCCAGCTCTTTTGTTTGTGTCCACTGGCTTTTAGTTAATGCAAGATTTTCATTGTCCATTTCTTCTATGAAGTCTTTAAGTTCAAGCAAACGCTTCACCATTAAATAAGTGCTTCCCCAGCGAGTTGTTTGATCCAAAATGGCTCCTTTTCCTGCACGTCTTTTCAAAATTGCATCTGTT
>NW_015430230.1:0-1164 GCF_001527695.2 Protobothrops mucrosquamatus | reverse complement strand
AGTTTAAGTAAGGGACTGGGACCTTACAAAATCTTTCTGCTTATATCAATAAATATATGATCCCCTCAATAGACTACATGCTACACATTAGCTTTCTATCAGCTAAACAACCTCTATCTTTTTTCTCATCGTTAATAAATATTCTACCAAGGTACATCCATCTACTTGTTCCTGTCGTGATTCCGTGCCAGCCTGTGTTCCCAACAGCTGAGTCTGAGGAATCTGAGGAGGTGGAGGAGGCATTTGAGGGGCCATTAGGGTCAGAGGGAGGCTCTGATGAATTACAGGACTCACGGCTTGATGAAGAGCCTGGGCCCTCTTGTCAGTTGTTACCCCTGACAAGAGCCCTCAGTGCTCCTGAATTAATGAGACATGGCCTTGGAGATCTTTGGGAACAAAATGGGCCTGCAAGTGGTTATGGGAAATTTTGACTGAAGACTTATCTAGTCCCTGCTGAAATTAAAAAAAACCTGAATCCTCCTTATGCTAGATTCTTCAAATACGATATTGCTTGGCCCTCAATTCTTATTAAAATCCAGTGCGTCAATTCTCATTGAATGAGATATACACAAAAGAGTGTGGATTCTTTCTGCTTGAAATTATTACAGACTGGGAGATTCTGTAGGCTGAATCTTGCTTAGTATTCCCCAAGTTAGCCAGGAGCTGCCATTAGCTTTTTGTGTCATCTACTTCTTGAGGGTTTTTCCATATGTTTACTTGAACAGAGTATCCAGCAGTCTTCTCAACTTTCTGCATGTGCAGGTATCAGAACCGGACCATGATTTATTGTGTGTCCTGGAACTGAGGATGTACTAGTAGACTAGATTTAGCAAACTAGCATAGTTTGGTTTTCCCAGCCTACTGTTAAAGAGGGGTTTGTTTTTGTGATGTAACAAAGACGGCCGTAGGCTGGGACAGAACAGTTTGCCTTCAGCCTAACCCCCTACTATTATGGAGCAGCTACATGCTGAGAACGCCCAGCTCTCCCAGCAGCTGGCTTTGTTATCTGCCCAAGTTGCTCAGCTATCTGCCCATGTTCCTGCTGCTCCACCACCACCCAGGAGAAAATGCCAAGTGGTGAGGCCGGACAAATTTGATGGCAACCCGGACATGTTTCCTGTTTTCATGGGACAATGCCACCTGTATATCAGTGTGAAAGCAGAT
>NW_015430229.1:0-1164 GCF_001527695.2 Protobothrops mucrosquamatus | reverse complement strand
GGAGAAAGTTAATACTACTTAGTGGAACTTATTTTTGAAGAACAAAGAGCATTGAAATTTGGACTTTAACTGACATATATCTGGGTAAAGTGACGTGGACGTTTTGGAAATATTGGATTTATAGAAGAAGAAATAAGAGGTGACATTTGGTGGATACATTAAATTGAGACAGAGAGAAAAAAGGCTGATGCAATATTGTAGCACTCATATACAAGCAGTGACTAAGCTACAAGTAGAAAAGGGGGCATCAGGCAATGTATTAAGAGGAATGAAGTAAATGAATTGTATTAATGAATAGAAATAAGCATAATTGAGTAATTGAATTAAATAGAAGTGAGAAAGTAATTATAGTATAGTAAAGAAATATAGAGACAGGTGATTACTCAAATAAGAGTGATAGTGAATGAAATTAAGAGTGGTGATAATACTTAGAGAATAGTATACGTATATGTATTGTGTGTAGTGTTATAGAAATATATATAAGAGGTGTTAAGAGTGTTATAAGAGTATTATAAATTATACCAGATAATAGTGGGACAAGGAAAGGTATAACTCTATTTGTAATTTTATTTTTTAATGTTAACCCTAAGAATAACGTTCTATAAAGCAGGGCTTTTCAACCTTTTCACAGATTGTACCACTTTTAGGACATGACAATATTTGAGTACCACCAGTGCTTAGCAAGGTGTCAAAAACTTGATGACTAAAAAAAAGGGGTGGGTGGGTTTTACTAATTAGATTCATTTGTTATAGAAATGGCTAGTTTATAATATTATGGAAAAGTAAAAAGTTGAGGTTCAATGTTAATGCTTCCTTCTACTGCAACAGAGGAAGTCTGTTCTTTTTCCCTTCTCCCACTCACTCCCCCCCCTTTTTCCTCCCCACTGTGTCCTACTATTTGCTTTTGTATTTTTGTATTTTATTCTATAATCTAATAAAATATTACAAACTGTAGAAAAACAGGAAAAAAGTACCAGTTTTAATTTCTTCGGTGGCTGTTCCTTTGCTGAATCACTTTCCCTTTGCACTGACAAATGTATGATGAATTTATCCATGTTTATTAATATGCACCACTACCAGCTAGTTCAGAGGTCTTCAAACTTGGCACTTTTAAGACTTGTGGACTTCAACTCCCAGAATTCCTCAGCCCTTATGGCTGGTTGA
>NW_015430228.1:0-1164 GCF_001527695.2 Protobothrops mucrosquamatus | reverse complement strand
TGCGTACCAAACATCTGGCCGGCAAGCCGAGACCCAGTCAGCCATTGCCCTGGACCCTGGTATGTCAAAAGGCTTTCGAGAACCTTAAAACCCTTTTCGCCAAAGAGCCAGTACTGCTCCACCCACAGCCGGATGCCCCTTTCGTAGTCCAAGCTGACGCCAGTGATGTAGCCGTCGGAGCAGTACTCCTCCAGCGTAATAGCCGCGGGGTCCTACAGCCCTGCGCCTATACCTCTCGCAAGTTCACGGTGACTGAAAGAGCATGGGCGATCTGGGAAAAGGAGGCGTTCGCTGTTCGGTGGGCGCTGACAACATGGAGGCACCTGTTGGAGGGGGCGGCCTTACCGTTCGAGGTATGGACCGACCATACAAACCTCGAGGCGTTGCAAGCACCACGGTGCCTTGCCCCCAAGCACGTGAGGTGGGCCCAGTATTTCGCCCGCTTCCAGTTTATTCTAAAGTATGTGCCTGGGGGACGAAACTTTTTGGCGGACGCTCTGTCACGTATGCCACAGTACCACAGCAAAAAGGAGGAGGTGGTACAGGCTATTATGCCGCCCTACAGCCAAGGGGTCGCGGGACTCCAATCCAGTACGGTGGGAAGTGGTACGTTGTCCGGCATAGAGGAAGCCACATGAGATGACGTCTGGCTCTGGAACCACCCAAGCCTTTTGACACAGAGGGAGGGGGTTGCCTGGAAGGGCGACAAGATGTATGTTCCTGGGGTGTTACGGGACACTGTCCTCAAACGATGCCATGATGCCAAGCAAGCGGGACACTTCGGGTTCCTTAAAACCCTACATCTTGTTCGACGGCAGTTCTGGTGGCAGTTCTGGTGCCCTTTTTTCGAAGCAGGCCCATTTCATCCCCTGCAAGGGCCTGCCTTCGGCACAGCGACTGGCACGTCTCTTCCTTCAACACATATACCGCCTGCACGGAGCACCTCGACGCATCATATCGGATCAGGGAGTGCAGTTCACCGCACGGTTTTGGCGTGACTTTCTCCGGCTCCTTGGGACGTCACAAGGCCTCAGCTCGGCGTATCATCCCAGCACCAACGGGGCGGCGGAGCGAGCGAACGCTATGATCGAGCGCTACCTGCGCAGCTACGTCACCTATCAGCAGGACGATTGGGTGGACCTCCTGCTGTTTGCTGAAGTGGCG
>NW_015430227.1:0-1164 GCF_001527695.2 Protobothrops mucrosquamatus | reverse complement strand
AAAACATCTTCAACTGGTTTTCCTTGAATGCCGCTGACATAGTCAATTTTATATTTATTTTCCATATTTTTTCCCATTTCTCCAATTCTATATTATATCCGAAATTTTTTGCCCATCTAATCATTGTGTCTTTAACAACCTCGTCTTCCATTTTATATTTCAATAGGTATTTGTATATATTGCTAATTAATTTTATTTCCGTTCCATGTATAATTTTATCCAATTCTTGTGGCTCTTTTTGTATTTCATATAATTTTTTGTCCTCTGTATATTTAGACTGAATTTGTGTAAATGTCCACCAATCAATCTCTCTGCCTATCTCTTGTTCCAATTCTTGTTTTGTTTTCAAATTTCCCTGATCATTTACTAATTCCTTGTATCTGATTATCTTATTGATATCCAGTAGGTTTGGATGTTTCAGAGCTTCTGTTGGAGATAACCACATTGGAATTCTTATATAATGTTTTTGTTTTATTTTCTCCCAAGTCTGTAGCAATGCGTTCCTAACTATGTGTCTTTGAAAGTATTTGTGTATTTTGTATTTTTCGTCCCATAGGAAAACATGCCACCCTGCTTGTAAGTCATGTCCTTCTATTGTTAAAACCCTAGTATTTTTCAAATCCATCAAATCTTTTAGCCAAGTTAAGCTCAATGCTTGGTAGTATATTTCCCACTCTGGTAATGCCAATCCCCCTTTATCTTTCATATCTTGTAAAAGTTTTAATTTAATCCTGGGTTTTTTCCTTTGCCATATAAATTTGGTGACCAATTTATTTAATTCTTGAAAGAATGTTTTCCCTAATTTTATTGGAATAACTTGGAACAGAAATAATATTTTTGGCAATATATTCATTTTGACCATAGCGGTCCTCCCTAAAAATGAAATTTGCAGATTTTCCCAACTTTCTAAATCTTTTTTTATCTGGTGTAATATTTTATCATAATTGTCCTCCTTAATCGAGGAGCATTTCGCTGTAAGCCAGATCCCTAAATATTTTATTTTCTTGGTTATACTTATCTTTATTTTATCTTCTAGTTCACTTTCCTGTGTCTTCGTAAGATTTTTGGTTATTAATTTGGATTTATTCTTATTAATCTTAAGCCCGGCTACCTCACCAAATTCTTCTATTTTTTGAATCAATTTAAAACCGGTTTCTAATGGGT
>NW_015430226.1:0-1164 GCF_001527695.2 Protobothrops mucrosquamatus | reverse complement strand
TAGAAACAAATGTCATGACTTTGTGGAACAGTCATAAGAGATAATATAAAACTCCTTTTGATGGAGTTTTGTTCAATCAAAACAACTGATTTAATAATTAGAATTGATAGATTTTATGAGAATAATTTATCTCCTTTCTCCAAATGGAATGCATTTGACAGAGGATTCTTCTTTCCTTTGCCTAATGTAGACATTATCATGGACCATCAATCATGCACCGGTGTCATATTGATTTCATTTTTGCCGAAGTGTTTAAGCACTTGGCCTCTGTTTTAAAGGAAAGGGGAAAAAGAGGAGAAAACAAAAATATTAGACAAAAAAGGAAAAGGAGAAAAGAGGAAGTGGAACCATCAAGAAAAAGAAAAAGGAAAGCTAAACAAATAAAGTGCAAACAGAGAGTGACAAGCACACTCAGTCCCTGGATTGGTTATGGATGAGACGACAAGTATATGATGAAATTAATGACCCTCTGTCAACTTTTTAGATCTCACTTTTAAAGAGAATGGACCAAAAATCAATAGCCCCCAAACCACAAGTACTCCAGTGAACCAGTCTTTCATTTATCTTACTGCTGGCCCTCATATAGAAAGTGCAGTGAAGCACAGCATAGAACTTTCATTGGTAGTCCTCATTATAAGCAATGTTGGAACACTATGAGTAAAGGTCAGAGGTGTACTGTTGGGCCCCTCTAAGATATACCTCTTTGAAAACATCAAAATGTTGATGCTTAGCTTATCTATAACCCCTGTAAGTTACACACACACACACACACACACACACACACACACACACACACACACAAACACGTATATATATATATATATATGTATATGTATGAGCAGATTAGTACTTTGACTTCTCAAGTCTCCAGATGTGTTTTCGCTATGTGCATTGCATGTGTGATTTTCAGAACTTAATAATAATAATAATAATAATTTAATTTGTACTCCGCCCTTCTCCTCACTGGACTCAGGGCGGCTCACAGCCTTATAAAACCACAATACAATAAATATCTACATTAAAACCAAATTAAAAGAAAATATTTGAAAAGGCCAATCATTTAAAATTACCCTTAAAATTACCCTTAAAAACCCCACTAAAATTCCCTAGGCCAGACCCGCTTGTTGAAAAAGCCATGTCTTTAGGGCGCGGCGGAAGGAGGGG
>NW_015430225.1:0-1164 GCF_001527695.2 Protobothrops mucrosquamatus | reverse complement strand
TTAATTTATTTGCAAAAATGTCTTAGCTTCCCTAATTGCTTGTGATTCTATATAGACATAGTAGATGTTTTCCCATCTTCTATCCATAGTGAGTGAGTAACTCTAACTTCGCATGTATAATTAAAATACTATAGACTTGTTGGTGACAATTAAGTTAAAATACAAGAGCAAAATTCACTGGTAGCATCCTGTCAGCTCAGGAAGCAACTAATAAGATCCATTTCAACCTATTTTCTCACATTCCCCCTAGGTTTAATATTAGCTTTCCTCCCATTTCAAAACAATGCCTCACTGAGGATTCCTTTCATTGGTTAAGCAATTAGCAAAGGCAGTCAAGAGTCATTCATCTTTTGGTTCCTGTTCTCCCAAATCTCTAGAAGCATTGCTGGCTGTGGAATTCTGAGAGTTGAAGTCCACATGCCTTAAAATTGTCAAGATTGAGAAACACTGCTCTAGAGATACACCAAAAGCTGGCATTTATTTTGAGCTCTTTGAAATGTGAAATATTCCTGCAAACTCTGAAGCCCTGGGCCTCACAATCTAATTACCTGTAGCTGTTTGCACGAATAAATATATATATTTCTAACACACTCCCTTACTTCGACAAAACCTTTTAAAGATCAAAAGACTACTGCCTCTTCCCTTGAGGGTTGTCCTGGGAAATGTGCATTAACTTTCACTAAAGTCAGAGTCAAAAGCTATGTACAGCATTCTGAGGGGAAAATTTGTTCCTTTTTATACTGGAGATGGTCCCTGTCAAAGGTAGCTTTATCTGATCAAAGGGGTCCAAAGGAAATTCTAAGGCCCATTGTAGAGATCTGTAGTTCCTTCCCTAATATGTTTGATACCCCTACAAGAATGTAATGTATTGGGCTACATCTAAAACGCACATCCTTTGAAATTCACAGAGCTCTACAATTTCTCACATGGGAAACAATTATTTATAATGATTTACCTTGTTAAAAAAAACTCTGTAGAGTGATGGGATTATTAAATAGGCTGAAGATATTGCTGTCTTCTCCAGCAGGCCTAATCAACTGTCTCAAGCATAGAAGGCAGTGCTAGATCAAATCGATCTCATAAGGAAACACAAGTACAGATCCCGAAACCTAAACATAGCCATGTTAGTTCAGCCAGGGAATTCAGAACAAAGACAGGTGTAGC
>NW_015430224.1:0-1164 GCF_001527695.2 Protobothrops mucrosquamatus | reverse complement strand
TCTACTGTATATCTGATGTCTGGTGTATTCAAAGTATATCCATTTTGCATTCTCAGCAATACCGTTTGAGATGTTTCTTCAACTTTTCAGTCTCATCCACAGGACATCTTGGTTTCCTCCCATCCTGGATCTGCTTAGCTTTTGAAGGCTAACCATGGTCAGCCTTGATGCTACTGCTGCTGCTGGCTTTCCACTTTTCATTTTATTAAATGTTATTGATTTTTTATTAAAATGCAAAGCTATGAGTTAAATAAAGCATGTTAAAAGAGGGTAACTAGATTACAAAGCTGGATTAGTATAGGATTGTTTACTCCTATGATCAAACTAGTAAAACATTTCTACAGCAAGGCTTGTAACAACTGTTCATTAAATCTGTCCAGAACACAGTTTAAATTCAGCAGTGAATTCAAATATCTAAACAGCTCAAACTTTTACACAAATTCCTTTCTCTGTTTTCTGAAGTTATTATTGCTAAAAAGGCATCTCTCGTGTCTGAAAGATCAAGTCATATGAAAAAACACATTTGTCCCTATACGTTAATTTTTTATTCTTTTCTTCTTTTAAAAGTACAGTTAGATATAATTTAGCTATACGTTTTTATGTATTTGTACGTGCCTTTTTAGTTTTGCTCATCTGTTAAGCATTTAGGCTTTCCCTCCCTTGTTTTCTACTTTTAATTTATTTTCTTCTTTCTCCCCCATTCCTTTAGCTTTATAAACATTTAAAATACATATTAGTTTCTTCCTTAAAGCGAATCATTTTTTCACAACTGTAATTTAATTACATAGCTAACTCAATTTATATAGCGTGCTGCACAATCTTAACCGATGTTTAAAAAGAAACATTAAAACATAATTGTTTTTCAAATTTAATAAACGATTTCTAAAATTGGAAAGAAATATCCTGGTGTTAAAATGTTTTTATTCAGCTTCAGCTTTTATTCAGCTTCTTTGTTAAAAGTAATGTACCGAGGGGCTGAGAGAGATGAAACGTCGGAAAAGACGCCTAGAGAGCAGTTGGAGGGCCAGCCGAACCGAATCCGATCGAGCACAGGTAAGGATACATCTTAGATCCTACCTTGTGGCGATGAGGGAGGCTAGGACTAACTACTATGCCTCACTCATTGCGTCATCAGATAATCGCCCGGCCGCCCTCTTCAGGGTG
>NW_015430223.1:0-1164 GCF_001527695.2 Protobothrops mucrosquamatus | reverse complement strand
AGCAGGTCTCTTCATGGTATGTAAAATTAAAAATATAGTTTAAATAGTTTTAACATTTACTTTAATGAGTGATTTAATTCAATGTGATTTCAATGTAGACATATGTTAAGTGTGAAGTTGCAAAATGATTTTAATTTCATTTTCTAGCTTCATTTGCTAAATTAAACATTTTATAGTTTCATTGGAAATATATAAAAAAAGCTAAGTACAATCAGTGCCTGATTGAGACACCATTAGAGAATACCAGAATTATAAGCAAGAGTGAGTAGAGACAAAAACATTCTGGAAGAAAACGGAAAGCTCCTACATATTATTGCTAAGAAAGCTACATAGATGTGCCCATGAAATTACCAGAAGTAGAATTCAACCTTAAGGACATCTTTTTTTTTTTAAATAGTCTTTACACTTTACTTCCTTTGCTGCAGGATATTGGAACATATGCAAATAAGAATTGGCAATTGCAATGTATTTATTAACTGTAAATTCTTTACCTTCCTTTATGAAAATTTAAGACATACATCTAATTTTTAGACAGATCTAATCAAAAAGATGTTCATTAATAATAGTGGAATTATATTTCAAGAAAATACATTAGGGATTCAGACCTGAACTCTTGATAGTTGAGTTGATCATTCTATCAACCCAAAGGAAAACAAGTCAAAGTATAAACAGTACAAAGCAAAAACATCAACCTTCAAAAATGTAGGCAGTTGCAGTGATCCACATAATCACAAAATAATGATGATTTTTTTTTTAAAAAATCTCATAATATTCTCCTAGCCTGAAAATGTAAGAAAGGAGGCATATGTTGCAAATCTGTAGTAAAAGGCAAATTCTGAAAATCTGCTGCTGTCAGCCCTTCACGGTAGACTAGACTAGGAAAGTAGAGCTATGAATGTTAATATTATTTTTATTATACGGTTACACTAAAACAATCTTGTAAGTCTAGATGTACTTCCCCCCTCTGTTGCAATATTCTATACAATGTAACAGTGCTTATCGCTAAGCACTTTCTCAAACAAAAGCTAGCCTACGTGACCAACAGCTATGTCACGTATGCCTAAGGTGACTTCCTCATTTCCTAAAGGGCACAAAAAAGACCGTATATGGTAGTAAGGAAATGCTCCCTCCCTCCTGAGATGTAACCACTCCCATACCTGATGT
>NW_015430222.1:0-1164 GCF_001527695.2 Protobothrops mucrosquamatus | reverse complement strand
AAAGAGGATTTAAAAATAGAAATTATGGGAAGGAGGTGCTACACTGGACGTACAAATGATGTCTTAACAAAAGAAAAGGGTGACCTGGATAAAATTTCTCATATTTGATTTACAAAAGAGATTTGTTGTAGCTTTGAAGAATTTCTAAGTCAGGACAAAGAAAAAATAAAAATAAACCAAACTCTAGGACATTATTTGAGGGAATTAAAAATCAAGATTATTAAATGTAAAGACAAGGAATATAAAGTTGGTTTATTTGATCAAAATTATTATGTTGTTATCACTTGTAATCTTTAATGGACTTTTGCAGATCAGGACTTGAATGATGAGATTTTAAGGATTTCTTCATACATAAGAGATGTGATATAGAAAGATGTGATAATTTATTGCATTTGAAGGGAAGGTAATAAGTTACTAAAATTATCTGAATTTGGAACAGTGACACCTTCAGCTTCAGAGATGACAAATGTCAACGCTGCAAATACTGTATATTCTTGCTTTGACAATATGCAGAACTGTCTGGTATTTATATAGTTAAATCAGGCAACAGTGAAAGCCGGGAAAAAGAAACCGGAAGTAAATCATGTCTTCCAAGTTAATTGGAAGATGTGAACCATGACCCCAAAATAAGGGAGGGAAAAATGCTTAATATGTATGTGTAACGGAAAAGGATCAGATCTAAGCATTTTTCCACCATGCTGTACTGACGTCTCTGTAACCTTAATAAATGCTTTTAGGAAAAGATATGCCTGAAAGTCCTTTTAAGTGTTTCGTCAATCAGACACATGACAACAAAATGAGTACAGGCTACCATTACATCTGATAAAATGGAAAACCCCACAACTGGTTTAATTAATTAATTTAATTAATTAAGAAATATTTACTGTCAATGAATCATTTTGACATGCAAATTTTAGAGACTGAATGGAATCATCTGTTGGAGATCCACGTTTTGCACTTTTTGCCCCCCCCCCCTTTGACCATAGGAAACTTTCTCTGAATATGTCCATCATCATCACCATCATCCTCCTCACTCTGTTTCCACTCAGGGTAAGCAGGGTTGAAAATGAGGCAGAAGGTAAGAAAAGAAGTGGGGGGGGGAAGAAGCCAAAGCTTGTTCACTAAAGCTCTCCCTCCCTTCCTCTCCTGGCCCACCACCCTCGC
>NW_015430221.1:0-1164 GCF_001527695.2 Protobothrops mucrosquamatus | reverse complement strand
TCCTCTCCTCTCTTCTCTTCTCTCCCCTCCCCTCCCCTCCCCTCTGTTTTTCGTGTGGGCACCATCCATGTTGGGCAAGGGACATCTGGCTACTCTGACCTCTTGCTCAGCCATGTGACTGACCCCAGGAAAAGAGGAGGGTCCACAGGTGGTGGGCATTCCCCAGAGGGTCTCTCTCTCTCCCAGTTGCGGACGAGAGTCTCTCTCTCTCTGAGGTGTCTTCTCAGTGGCCTTGGTCCTTTGCAAATTCCTTTGGGGAAGCCTCTGGGCTGGGCACCTCCCATTCCTGCTGCCCGCTTCCCAGGAAACTCCCCCCCCCAGTCTTCTTAAAAACATGCCCTTGTGATGCCATAGCTTTGTGCACCCATGTGCACGCTGGGCTGTGTACGTGTGTGTTCTTCCCTCCCGCCACAGCCCGCCCCCTTTCAGATGTTTGGATTCTGCTCAGCTTGGGAGGGCTTCTGCGCTTCTTTTTCGCAGCTTCCTGGGAATGCTTCTGTCTGGCGCGTTCCCCACATCTTCCCTGGGAGAAAAGGAAGAAGAATGTGCTGCTCTACCATGTCCCTTTTTGGTGCATGCCTTACTAACCCCAACGTGTCTTCGTGCAGCTGGTGAGGCAGCTTCCCTCTTCTGCTTCTAGCCTCTTTTTGGGGGGGGGTCTGCCAGGGATCCCCCTGCCTTTTGCTGCCCCCCACCCCTCTCCAGGCTGTGGGTTGGGTTCTGCTGGGGTTGGAGCTGTGCTGCTCTTCTTCCATCCCTGGGCTACCTTCATCTGATGCTGTCCCCCTCACACCCCTGGCTTTCCTTGTCGTACGACCTTGCCTTCCCACGGGGCCTTGAGAAAGGACCGGATCATGCGTCAGAGGAAAGGGTCTGCCTTCCCTATTTTATTTCTGTTTTTGAGGTTTTGTAGTCTTGACACACCGATCTCCTGGAGGATAGAAGGAGGGCTCAGGAGAGGTGCTTAATAATAATAATAATAATAATAAAGTTGGAAGGGACCTTGGAGGTCATCTAGTCCAACCCCCTGCTCAGGCAGGAAACCCTATACCATTTCGGACAAATGGCTGTCCAGTCTCTTCTTAAAAACTTCCAGTGTTGGAGCATTCACCGCTTCTGGAGGCAGGTGGTTCCACTGGTTAATTGTTCTAACTGTCAGGAAGT
>NW_015430220.1:0-1164 GCF_001527695.2 Protobothrops mucrosquamatus | reverse complement strand
AAACAGAAAATAAAATACTCCGTACCTACCCAAGCATGCCCTAAACAGCATTTAGAACAGATTACATTTATACAATGTGGGCCGCTACTGCTGAATAAATCAAACATGTATAAGGGCTGAGATTTCTTGTCCAAAAGCGTGAATTGCCAAAAACTGAGAATGAGGCACGTCCAGAGGGACGACTTTAAATGCTGCTCACCAAAAAGAAAAGAAAAAAAAAATCAGAGCAATTCTGCCTTTTTTGTCCTTTTCACAAATTTTCTCTCATAACAAAAGTTGACAGGCAAAGCAATAAGAATCTGTATGCATAAAGCCAGAGACCTGCATGATTAATCTGGAAGCATTTATAAAATAACAAAAAGTAAACTGAGATGATTAATAAGTGTATTTTCCACCTGAGCCATCAATTTATTTATTTCAATCCTGCCTTTATTATTTTTACAAATAACTCTAGGCAGCGAACATATGCAACACACCTTCCTCCTACGAGGTGTCTATGGAGATTCTCAATCACCAAGGGTGGTTTTTCAAGAGGCAACTGGACTTCCTTTGTTTTTCCTTGAAGATGTTTCGCTTCTCATCCAAGAAGCTTCTTCTGTTCTGACTAAATGGTGGAGAAGCTTCTTGGATGAGAAGTGAAATGTCTTCAAGGAAAAACAAAAAGTCCAGTTGCTTCTTGAAAAAGCACCTTTGGGGGACCTGTGAGGTGGATTGAGTTGTGTACCAAGCTTCATTTTATTGGGTTTCCACCAGGATAGAGCTAAAGCAGTGGTTCTCAACCTTTTTAATGCCGCGACCCCAACCGGTCGTAAGTCGAGGACTAAACCGCTCGTAAGTCGAGGATTAAACCGGTCGTAAGTCGAGGACTAAACTGGTCATAAGTCAAGGACTACCCAACCGGTCGTAAGTCGAGAACTTTCCCTGCCCGGGAGTGCCGCACATGCGTGGTTCCGCACCCTGCGCCAGCCGAGGCGTAGCTGGCAAGCGGCAGAGACGGAGCAGGCCGACCACCAGCTGGCCCAGCCCAAGGGAGGTAAGGCACCCGCCGGAAAAGGGGAAAAAATGGCGGACAAAAAAAATGGCGGACAGCCTTGCTTGGCGACCCCCGTGAAATGGTCGATCGACCCCAAATGGGGTCCCGACCCACAGGTTGAGAACCACTGA
>NW_015430219.1:0-1164 GCF_001527695.2 Protobothrops mucrosquamatus | reverse complement strand
CTCTGCACCGTCTATCTGAGGCACAGTGGTCTCCCTCGGACATAGGCTCTCCCTTATAATGACCGCTACCCCACCGCCCCTACCCCGGGCCCTCGGCTGATGGAATGCCTGGAAACCCGGCGGGCATAGATCAACAAGGGGAACTCCCCCTTCCATGCCCAGCCAGGTCTCGGTGATACCTGCCAGGTCCGCTCCCCCCCCTTGAATCAGCTCTTGAATGAGGGGGGCCTTATTTACAACGGACCTGGCGTTGCATAACATCAGCCGATGATCCTGGGCCCGAGGATCTAAAGTCCCTGGTAGTCGAGTAGAGCCCTGAGGATTGGAGCACCCACAAGCTTGTAAGCAGCGTGTGCGTGCTCCCAAAACCCGATATGGTCCTCTGCTCCCGCCATATCTGCCCCTCCCACTGACCGTACCAATCACACCACCCTCTATTAACCCCCCAGTCTCCTCCCTCACCGTTCCGCGCCCCTCAGACTGGACTGGCCTTGGCCTCAGAGAGGGCTCCCCCAAGTCCCCTCGGGCCAACCCCGAACCCCCTAAAAATTTAATAAAACACCCCTCTAAGAAGACTCGCAATTTTCTTCTCCTTAGTTCCCCAATTGCTGTTGCTGTATGCCACCTCTCGGGGTTCCACACCCCTTCATCGAGGCAGGCCCTTGAGATGGTATTGGGCCATGCCTGCGCGATGGGGGAATTGCGCAGAGCCAGCAGTTCCTTCCTGGAATACAGCTCAGTCCACAACAGGAGGTCCAGCAGCGGAGTAGGGGGGGGGAAGTCCTCATGATGGTTATCTTGGTCAGGGGCTTAGATGGATGACGAGAAAGCAGCAACAGTTTATTGTTCTTGTTATCCCCCATAGGGGGGGGATGACAAAGTCAAAGTCAGCCGGGCCCCCACCGCACAAACGTCCAAGTCCACGCCGGGCTCACACCATTTCCACAGAGGCCGGCCGCAGAGTCTTCTACTGGAGGGCCTCAAACCCAAGAACAGCCCTCCCCCGGCCCTCAGCCTCCATGGGGCGTGGGCCCAGGCGTTCACGCTCGTCTGGCACTCACCGCCTCGGCGCCTGGGTCCTCCACCAGGCCGCGTCCCTCAGGCAGGCTCCTCCTTTGGGCCGCGGCCTCCGCCCGGGCCACCAGGCCGGGCCACCAGGCCGCG
>NW_015430218.1:0-1164 GCF_001527695.2 Protobothrops mucrosquamatus | reverse complement strand
TCACTCACTCCCTGAGAGAGAGAGAGAGAGAGAGAGAGAGAGAGAGAGAGAGAGAGAGAGAGAGAGAGAGAGAGAGAGAGAGAGAGAGAGAGAGAGAGAGAGAGAGAGAAGGCAAATAGACAAGATGTCTCACAAAAGCTCAAGAATATTTTATTTGAAAGTCAGTTCAAATACAGTATTAATAAGATTTCTCTATTTTGACATGGGGAATATGTAGTTAACAATATAGTCCCATTCATGTCTGATCTGAATGAATCCTTTTTGTATCCAGTTTGACTTGATCCCAAGTAGATGTGCTAAAAAATAAACAAAATAAATCAGTGAAACAATACTAAGGAGATATTTCACGAAACCATTATTTCTTACATTATAAAGTTAATGCCATAATTTTCTCAGCTAAAATAAGAGCTCTGCTGGATCAAGCCAAAGTTTAATCTAGTTTAGCATTCTTTTTATCACACAGTCAACCAGAAGCCTTTGGGAATTCCAAAAGTAGCTCCCAAACACAATTCCAGTCCTACTTTCTACAGTACCATAGGCATCAGTACGAGTAAGCATGCGTCATATAATTTATATGCTGCATGCACTTTAGCACTGGTTCACATGGCAGTACTAAAATTTCAAAGGAGAATTCAGCAAGGAGAAACTAAACTAAAAGCTCTTTCATCTCTTAGAGATAGGGTGAAAGAAATAAACTAATTGGGAAGACAGCATAAAATACATCACTACCCATGTTGTTGTAGCATGCCTGAGAAAGTTACGTTTCAGATTAACTGCCATATTTGTGTAGGAAACTTAATGTATCAGAACTTCCTGAGGCTGAACAAAGCCTATATCTCAGTCATAAACAATGAACAAATGATGTACGGCAGGGGAAGGCAAGTTGATCTACTCATCAATTAAGAAGGGGAAAGTGGGAAAGGAGAACTATTATGTTTTAAATGGTATATTAATATAAAGCACTGAAATATTTTCCATTCAATATTAAAATCTATGTTGATTTTCTGCCCAGTCCTGCTGGGTTTTGGTAATGTTTAAAACACAGTAGAGGCTGTTAGTCTGTTTTGAAGACACAGCATGCTGTCCTAGCATGCAACAAATAAATGTTTGTTGTGTTGGCTTGATATACTTTCAACAGCAGCCTCCTAGAGCATTATGGCTGCT
>NW_015430217.1:0-1164 GCF_001527695.2 Protobothrops mucrosquamatus | reverse complement strand
GAAGAATCTTAATCTAAAATTAGGATTTGAAATAATCCCAAGAGTTATTTCAGTATTTTGGGTTCCCCCACATACTCCCTACTGAACCATTGTTTTGAAGGCCAAAAAGAAAAAAAACAGAAAAAAGTATTACACTGTCCAAAGATTCTGTGATAAATAGGAAAAACTCCCAAAATAGCAAAAAAACAAAAAACAAAAACATATAATTACTGTCACAGAGATGCTTCTAAACACATATGTGCACACCCCTACAGAATGTCTCATTTGCCATGGCAAATAAACAGTGAAATTGCTTAAACTCATCCCTGAATAATGTTTAGGTATGAAATTATGAAAAAAATGACAAAAAAAATCCAGAATAGTTTTAAAACATAGACTTTGTTAATTTAAATTTTAAAAATATTTTGGAATTGATTGATTGTACTTTATTGCCTCCTAGAACCACCTGCCATAATGTTGCTTATACAAAAACAGGATACAAAAACAGAAAAATGTAGCAGAGATCTGAAAACATATCCTATCAGCTAAGGTTTTCATGCATGTCTTCTGAACTTTTCAGAAGCATGTCCTTATCCACCATTAAAGCAATCTGTGTGTTTATTCATTTATTTAATATATAACTATACATTTCATGAAGCAGCTGGCTATCTCTGATCTGGTGCCTACTGCTCGCTTAGATGCTGGCAAAGAATACCGCCTAAGAGGCCGGTGAAAAATGTGACGCAAGATTCTTATATTCCAAGGTGTCCAAAAAGTCAAGATGGCTGTCTCCTTTTTATGTCTAAAAAGTCTTTAAAAAAAGGATGGATTTGATTACATACTTGTGGCTGCCATATTGACAGTCGTCTGCTCATCATTAATTCTTGTTTATATTCATAAGAACAGTTTCTCAAGCTAATGAACAGATACTAAGTACAGTAGGTTTGAATTAAACAAATTCTTTGCTATGTCAGCTTTGATGGACCATTTATTTATTTTATTTATTTACATAAACTTATATGCCGCCCTTCTCCCTATAGGACTCAGGGCGGCTTACAGCATATTAAAACACACAAACGCCATCCCCCATAAAACCAATTAAAAACCAAATATTTGTCGCTGTATAGTTATTAAGATTCGAATTAAAATTGTCCCTATTTAAAATTCTCCCTAGGCCAGACCCGC
>NW_015430216.1:0-1164 GCF_001527695.2 Protobothrops mucrosquamatus | reverse complement strand
GGCGAAAAAGGCGCAGGTCCGCAACTGTACGTAGGTCGGGGGGTAGGTCATTCCAGAGGGCAGGAGCTGCCACAGAGAAGGCTCTCCCCCTGGGGGTCACCAGCCGGCATTGTCTGGCTGACGGCACCCTAAGGAGGCCCTCTCTGTGGGAGCGGACTGGTCGAAGGGAGGTGTTTGGTAGGAGGCGGTCTTGCAAATACCTAGGTCCAAATACGGAGCGCTTTAAAGGTTGTTACTAACACCTTGAAGCGCACCCGGAAGGCCACAGGCAGCCAGTGCAGCTCGCGCAGGAGAGGTGTTACATGGGAGCATCTAGAGGCCCCCAGGATCCCCTGCGCAGCCGCATTCTGAACTAGCTGGAGCCTCTGAGTGCACCTCAAGGGAAGCCCCATGTAGAGAGCGTTGCAATAGTCCAGGCGGGAAACAATGAGGGCTTGGGTGACCATGCGTAGAGCGTCACGATCCAGAAATGGGCGCAACTGGCGTATCAGGCAAACCTGATGAAAAGCCCCCCTGGCCACGGCTGTCACATGATCGTCTAAAGACAGCCAAGCATCCAGGAGGACGCCCAGGTTGCGGGCCCTCTCCGCGGGAGCTAATGACTTGCCCCCGATAGCCAGAGATGGAACCAACTGGCTATGATGTGACACCGGAAACCACAGCCACTCGGTCTTGGACGGGTTGAGTCGAAGCCTGTTCCTCCCCATCCAGACTCGCACGGCCTCCAGGCACCGGGACATCACTTCCGTGGCATCGTTGGGGTGGTCCGGGGTGGAGATGTACAGCTGGGTGTCATCTACGTACTGATGAAACTCCACCCCGAAACCACGGATGATCTCACCCAGTGGCTTCATATAAATGTTGAACAGGAGAGGTGAGAGGACCGACCCCTGTGGTACCCCACAAGTGAGGCACCTCGAGGTCGACCTCTGCCCCCCTGCCAACACAAATTGCGACCGGTCTGAGAGGTAGGAGGAGAACCACCGTAAGACGGTGCCCCCCAAACCCAAACCCTCTAACCGGTGCAACAAGATACCATGGTTGATGGTATCGAAAGCCGCTGAGAGATCTAACAGGACCAGGATAGAGGAGCAGCCTCTATCCCGAGCCCTCCAGAGATCATCAACCAACGCGACCAATGCCGTTTCCGTGCTGTGCCCAGGC
>NW_015430215.1:0-1164 GCF_001527695.2 Protobothrops mucrosquamatus | reverse complement strand
ATTTCGTACTGGCAGGATAACGCTGACTTCCACGCCGTTTCTCTTCCGGACTTCTTTGGGTGAGTCTTCTAGCTTTTCTTAGCTGTAGAGACTGAATCCCACCTTCGTCGCCAGTGTTAAGTCCGGAGAATAATGGCGCTTGAGACGAATCATCTCCAACAAGTCTTTATTGTTTGCTCCACTCTACGAACAACCCGAGAAGAGGCACGCAGGCCTCTATTTATACCCTCTGATCCCCGGGCAAGTTCAACCAATCATGAGGCGGGCTTTTCCCGCCTTGCGCATGCGCACAAGGCTGGTGCCGCTCAGTCTGGTCCCGGGCAGCTTCTGCAAATGCCCGGGACTCTTGCAACGTCCCGAGCCTGCCTCTTGCAGGCTCAGGACACAACAATACCTGTGCATTTGGTTTTTCTTGCCTAAATGTAGAACCTTGCTTTTTTCACCATTGAATTTCATTTTGTTAGATAGCGCCCAGTGTTCAAGTCTGTCCAGATCCTTCTGTATCTTAAGCCTGTCTTCTGGAGTGTTGGCTAGTCCTGCCAGCTTGGTGTCGTCTGCAAATTTGATGAGTTCCCCATCTATCCCCTCGTCCAAATCGTTGATATAGATATTGAAGAGCACTGGGCCCAGAACAGAGCCCTGGGGCACCCCACTACACACTTCCCTCCATGTAGATGCGGTTCCATTGAGGACCACACGCTGAGTATGGCCGGTCAGCCAGCTATGGATCCATCTGGTGGTGGTGCTTTCTACCCCACATTTTTCTATCTTGTCAAGTAGTAGGTTGTGAACTACTTTATCAAATGCCTTACTGAAGTCCAAGTAAATTATGTCCACAGCATTCCTCTGATCCACTAATTTTGTCACTTGGTCAAAGAATGCAATAAGATTTGTCTGGCATGATCTATTTTTGACAAACCCATGTCGGCTTTTAGTAATGACTTTGTTTGCCTCTAGGTGTTCGTTGATTCGTTGTTTGATTATCTTTTCCAGGATCTTCCCAGGTATTGAGGTCAGGCTGATAGGTCTGTAATTTCCTGGGTCCATTTTTTTTTCCTTTTTTGTAGATGGGAACTACATCAGCTCTTTTCCAGTCCTCTGGTAGTTCCCCTGTGCTCCAGGATCTTTGAAAAATATAGTTCAGTGGTTCTGAGATCACATCTG
>NW_015430214.1:0-1164 GCF_001527695.2 Protobothrops mucrosquamatus | reverse complement strand
AAAAGTGGGGATGGCTCAGGTTTATTACAGAAACTAAGAGGCAAAAGATTCACACAGAAATGTTAATACAGAAAGCATGTTTGAAGATAGGTTAACTTCACAAACTTGTAATGACACATTAGAAAATGCTAAGGTTAGATTTTGGACTGTCCTCCAGATCTACAGTATCCCTTTAGATAATAATAGTTCTACTTTTCTCATGTCAAGGCCAATTTCTCCTGTATTAAGAAGATGGATTTTGTTCCTGCAAATTTCTAACTTAATCTACTTTATGTTTCTACTGCAAAGCATATTGTGAAATGTGATGTACTATGAGACTAGGAGATAATGATTTTAGCTCTTCCTTTATGTGTTAACAAAGCGTTTAAAACTACTAGCTGTATTTCAGCTGAAGAAGAAATTCGTAAGACATTTTATTTCAGTAGGATATTTAGACTTAGACATTTTACTCAGTATATTAAGATGTAATAGTTAACAATAAAGTGCTGTATGTAGTTACTCTTTTAACAATGTCCAAGATGGTTGAGGGATCTTTATGTGATTTAGTATTAGAATAACCTGTTAAAGTGTGGTAAATGCAGAACACTTGCGCCTAGTTTATTCTGAGGATTGGGAAGATATGGATAGAAAGTTGTGAGGAAAATTTAAGAGTCCTAGCCTTGGAAAAACCTCCATCTATTAGGGATAGGTTTATGAATACATTTTAGGGAAGACATTAACTCATGCTACGGTCACTTTATGTGTGGATTATTTGTGGATTACCATGATGCATTCTACATAGGGCTGATTTTGAAAAACATCTGGAATCTGCAGCTGGTCCGGAATGCAGTAGCATGTCTTGATTGGCCCATGTAACATCTCTGCTCTGGATGCTGCTTTGGTTAAGAGTTGGCTTCCTGATGTGATTTGAGATGTTGGCTATTGTCTATAAAGCCCTTCATGCCTGGTTACTTGAGGGATTTCCCGTCTTCACAGCTGCTATCTGCCCTATACAATTAAGCAATGATGCTTGTTGGGATCCAGGAAGTGTTGTAATACCTGCCCTCTGGAATGACCTGCCCTAGAAATTCAAATCCCCAGTGCTGGTTTTATTTAGATGAGCTCTTTTCCCAGAGCTAGAATAGGTGGTGAGTCCCTTGTGGAGATGGTTGTTTTTTCTGGACA
>NW_015430213.1:0-1164 GCF_001527695.2 Protobothrops mucrosquamatus | reverse complement strand
AAATATTGTTATTCCTTCAATCTTAGGAATCTCATGGCGAGTCTGTGAAGTGGTTGAATGAGACTAAACGACAATTGTCCTCCCACAATCTTGTGGTTCTTTATCCCTTTATGCTTTTTTCTTATTTATGTCTGATTTAGTAAAATATTGGGATATGGTTTTGTTGTTTTGCTTGTAAGATGCCCACAGGCACTTTTTTTATGAGATGGGCAGTTATAGAAATTTGCTAAATAAAGCAATATAAGAAAAGGGCTGGGCCTTCAGTCCTATGGTGTTAGTACCATTTCTACTTTTTTTTTTAAGACTTCCCCGAACAGCCTGGGGAAAACTTTTATTTCATAGTAAATGATAGGCATATGCTTTTAAATTTATTATTATTGAAGTGTGGATTACTTCTTGAATCCAACCTCTAACCCAGACATGTCAAACACAAGGCCCGGGGGCCGGATGCGGCCCGCAAAGTGGTTTCATATGGCCCGCGAAGCCATCCTGGAAACAGTGAGGGAACGGCCCCCGCTGCCTTGGCCCTGGCCAGCCGGGAGCCAATGTACAATTTTTGCGGTGGCCATCTTGGCACTTGCCCCAGTGGACCATGCCTTGGCACTTGCCCCGGTCCCATCCCCTTCTGCCAGAGACCCTCAGATCTGTCCCACTCCTGCCCAGGCCCCCCCATAGGCACCCTTGACATGAATGATGTAGAACTGGCCATGCCCACCCAGTAGGCCACACCCACTGCATCCCGCCCACCCATTAGGCTGCACCCACTCTGGCCACACCCACCTGGGCCCCCCAGGGCAACCGCAATGCTGATGCGGCCCTCAGTGAAATTGAGTTTGACACCACTGCTCTAACCCCTCTGGTGTATCCAGTCATATATTCTAGTTGCCCTTTTATTCTAATGGATGACCAAGGTCTCACCAGATCCTCAAGAAACTGAAAACCCACTGGATTCTCAAGCATTTAAGACCTTCCCCATTACAAAATCCACAGCAATCAGAAAGCAGTATGTCCATGACAAAGAATAACTTTGATGCCGCCCAATTTTCAGGTCACATTATGGCTACCCTGGTACAAAACCCAGACACAATGCGAGAACTCTTATGTGTCTTGGGCCCTCAGTAACTAGGTCAGGTACATGGGTGTCATGGCGGCCAGAACCTCTGG
>NW_015430212.1:0-1164 GCF_001527695.2 Protobothrops mucrosquamatus | reverse complement strand
TTCCATGATTACACATATAATTATAATTTCGCTTACCAATTAACACATACATTAAAGGCATTCCTGGGATTATGTACTTAGTTGCAAAATAAATAAATCCAGCCGTCGCCCAATTAACAATCTCGTAAGATGGCACCGCTGTGAATTGTAGGGTGCTTGACTTTTTCTGTCCAATTTCTCTCCACAACCCCCCCCCCCCTTAAAAAAGGTGTCTATTAACTGAGATTGAGGACTGTAACACAAATATAATTATATAAAGGGGAGAGGCAGGAGAGGAAAAACATAAGCCTATTGAAGTTTCGATTTTCAGGGTTAATCTCTCCACTAACTACCCACCCTGCAGATGGTGGGGGTCTATAATGGAGGCCATATTTTAATAACAGAGACTTTTTTCTGAGTTTGTGAAAATTCACTCACTACACTGCACGCTTATTATGTTCAGACCTGCCTAAATCTCAGGATTTATTATCCTAGTCAAGAAAAACCAAATGCACAGGTATAGTATAGGTAGTACCTTGCTCAATAGTAGCAACCATGTGCTGCAACTGCCAAAAAAGGCCAACACAGTGCTAGGCTGCATTAACAGAGGGATAGAATCAAGATCACATGAAGTGTTAATACCACTTTACAAGGCCTTGGTAAGGCCACACTTGGAATACTGCATCCAGTTTTGGTCACTACGAAGTAAAAAAGATGTTGAGACTCTAGAAAGAGTACAGAGAAGAGCAACAAAGATGATTAGGGGACTGGAGGCTAAAGCATATAAGGAACGGCTGCTGGAATTGGGGATGTCTAGTTTAACGAACAGAAGGACGAGGGGGGACATCATAGCAGTCTTCCAGTATCTCAGGGGTTGCCCCAAAGAAGAGGGAGTCAAGCTCTTCTCCGAGGCGCCCGAAGGCAGGACAAGAAGCAACGGGTGGAAACTAACCAAAGAGAGAAGCAACCTAGAACTAAGGAGAAATTTCCTGACAGTGAGAACAATTAACCAGTGGAACTCCTTGCCTCCAGAAGCGGTGAATGCTCCAACACTGGAAGTTTTTAAGAAGAGACTGGACAGCCATTTGTCCGAAATGGTATAGGGTTTCCTGCCTGAGCAGGGGGTTGGACTAGATGACCTCCAAGGTCCCTTCCAACTTTATTATTATTATTATTATTATTATT
>NW_015430211.1:0-1164 GCF_001527695.2 Protobothrops mucrosquamatus | reverse complement strand
TGCTTCATTGCTAGAAATGCTAACCCTGTGTTGGATGCAGATAATCCACTGGAGCACATCATGATGGTAAGCTCTGTAAAAAATAACTCTAAGTCCAAAGTTCAGAGCAGATGTCAGGCTTTGAAGATCTTTTCAAACACAAGTGAATGGTTCAATTCAATCTCACACTAATAAGAAAACTAAATGACAAACACAAGTCGGTCCCAAACTGATATGAGGTGGGGGAAGGCAAGCAGAATTCCAGATCTTTACATTTCCACCTTTAAAAGCACTGGGCACTAGGCACCTACGAGCATTTTGTTTTGTTTGGACTTGGCAAAAGGAGTAATGGAATACCAACTGAAAATAAAGAAAGACATGATCAATTGATCACCAATGTACTGGAAGAGATCAAGAGATCTAAATTTAATTTCAGAAAGAAGACATTTGAATGTTCCTATAGACTTTCAGGAGGATAAATATGATTTTGAAAATGCAGAAGGGTTCCTGAAAAACCACTGAGTTTAAAATATATGAAGAATTCAAATAAGGGTATCACACTGAAATTATCTCTTAAAACAAAATATTATCTCTTAAAACAAAATATATGATCATCTATCAGATATACCAAGCTAAAAGGCTGCTTTTTGGTGGAAAAGAACAAATGCCGTCAGCGTTTGTCTTTGGGGAAATGACAGATACTTTGTCTCTTATCAAACAATGTTGATTTTTCATTTCATCAAAAATTCTGCCTTCCTTTTGAAAAATTCTGGCTGGGTATTTGTATAATGAGTTCACTTAATGCCCCTTTCTGTGTACAAAGCAGCCTGCCTGGCAGAAAGGTTTCGTTCTGCTTCATAGAAATTCCTTTAGGCAAGTCAGTTTATCTCATTCCCCTTTCCCAGGTACATTGACTAACAATTTTTTTTCCATATAAAATTTTTTATTATTTTCATCGTAAAAAAAAAACATCACAAATATTACATAATACTATATAACAAGAAAAAAAAAACCCCCACCCGGACTTCCCGAACCTAATCCCAGGATAACATTCAAATATAAGTAAGCAAGAATTAATATCTCTAACTCCACAAAGTATATCATTCCACATGAGTCCACCACTCTATGCTTTTTAAATATAAACAACATCTTCTCCTTATTAATAAAAAATTATTCATTTAAATA
>NW_015430210.1:0-1164 GCF_001527695.2 Protobothrops mucrosquamatus | reverse complement strand
GACGTGGCCAGGGGAGACTCGGATGCTGGTGAAGCTGTTTTGGTCACTTCTGCTGAGGTCAGCTCAGCCTTCGTGGGAGAAACCTTGCTGAAGGTTGGCGCTGTTTGATTTTCAAGAGACGTGAAGCCAGTCTCCACAGTGGAATGCGGCCTCATCGAGGTGGATCCGGTCACCTCAATAGTCGAGGTTCTCAGCTGAGCAGCCGTAGGAGATGTTGCCGAAGAGAGGGAAGGGCTGGTCCCCTCAGCTGCTGTTGATTCGACCCTGGCTGGAGGACTGGCAGACCGGAAGGAGACGGTGGTTTCCTCGGTAAGGGCAATGGAAGAGTGGTCAGTAGAAGGGGAAAAAGTTGGCGTAGAAACGGTGGTGCCTCGGGCAGAGCTCACCTCCGGTTTCGTTGTGGAAGAGCCAGAAGGCAGGGGTTGAGTTGTCTCCTGCCGTGAGGTTCCTTTCGGCTGCATGGAAGAAGAGGGGGCGATGGAGGGACTGGTTTGTTCCTGGGCGGAGGTTAGCTCAGTCATGCCAACAGCAGCGGTCGTGGTGACAATAGAGGCCACTGACTTTGTGGAGGACATGGTTTCTGGGACTGCAGTGCTTGATTGTGCCGAATGGAGCGAAGAGGTGGTGCTTCCTTCAGTTGGGGTGGACTCTGCATGAATAGAACTCGTGCCGTGGGATGCAATGATGGTCTCCGAGGGAGACGATGGCGGCGAGGTCCGAGCCGGAGAGGATACAGTCTGCATGGAAAGAGATGTGGCCAGGGGAGACTCGGATGCTAGTGAAGCTGTTTTGGTCACTTCTGCTGAGGTCAGCTCAGCCTTCGTGGGAGAAACCTTGCTGAAGGTTGGCGCTGTTTGATTTTCAAGAGACGTGAAGCCAGTCTCCACAGTGGAATGCGGCCTCATCAGGGTGGATCCGGTCACCTCAATAGTCGAGGTTCTCAGCTGTGTAGCCGTAGGAGAAGATGCCGAAGAGAGGGAAGGGCTGGTCCCCTCAGCTGCTGTTGATTCGACCCTGGCTGGAGGACTGGCAGACCGTAAGGAGACGGTGGTTTCCTCGGTAAGGGCAATGGAAGAGTGGTCAGTGGAAGGGGAAAAAGTTGGCGTAGAAACGGTGGTGCCTCGGGAAGAGCGCACCTCCGGTTTCGTTGTGGAAGAGCCAGAA
>NW_015430209.1:0-1164 GCF_001527695.2 Protobothrops mucrosquamatus | reverse complement strand
AACTCACAATTCACTTTAAGTTGCAGCAGTGGCGGCGGCTTCTAGCTTCGCCGAAGCGAAGGCGTCCTGGATCGCGGAGAAACCACGGGGCTCCGGAGGAGTTCTCACCTACATCGTCCACCTGGGAC
Source organism: Protobothrops mucrosquamatus (assembly GCF_001527695.2). NCBI lineage: Eukaryota > Metazoa > Chordata > Lepidosauria > Squamata > Viperidae > Protobothrops > Protobothrops mucrosquamatus. Next base: position 1,036 of record NW_015430209.1, on the reverse strand, counting down.
GACTCGGGAACTCAACTCCTACCCCGGGCAGCTCACCTATCCCCTTATGCCCAGGGGAAGGGTATCAAGCCATTTGACAGCTGATGCTAGCTGTCAAAACGGCTTTTACGCTGAAACAGGCGGGAGGCAGCAACAGCTGCGTCCGACGAGGTCGCCTGCCACCGGAAGTCCCCTGAATAAGCATTCTTTTGAATGCATAAACCAGAGAAGAATAGGGATGTACACTTCAGTTTTAATTTACACATACTTATAAAGTATTTTGTTTCATCTGATTGCAGAAAAAACATTTAAAATGATTGGAAAATCTTGCTGCTTCCTAACAGAAGTTCCTTCTACACATGAACAATTACTCTTTACCTATTTTTTTCTGTGGGTAATTATTCCTAATACATGTGTGAATATGTGTGTGTGTGTGTGTGTGTGTGTGTGTGTGTGTGTGTGTACTGTCCATGGGGTTTTCATGGCAAAGATACTGGAGTGGTTTGCCATTTCCTTCTGCAGAGGATCACATTTTGTCAGTTTTTTGTCAGTCAGTCCTAGAAGAGATCAACCCCGACTGCTCTTTAGAAGGCCAGATCCTGAAGTTGAAACTCAAATACTTTGGCCACCTAATGAGAAGGAAGGACTCACTGGAGAAGAGCCTAATGCTGGGAAAGATTGAGGGCAATAGAAGAATGGGAAGACAGAGAATGAGGTGGCTGGATGGAGTCACTGAAGCAGTAGGCGTGAGCTTAAATGGACTCCAGAAGATGGTAGAGGACAGGAAGACCTGGAGGAACATTGTCCATGGGGTCGCGATGGGTCGGACACGACTTCGCAATTAACAACAACAACAAATGTGTGTGTGTGTGTGTGTTTGGGTCAGTCTTGCTTCCTGATAACTACTTGGTTAAGCCCATGCAGTTTTCTTGTCAACATTTTTCCAGAAGTAGTTTGCCATTGTTTTCTTCCTAAGGCTGAAAAGGGGTGGCTAGCACAAAGTCCTGCTGGCTTCTTATCCAAAACAGGATTAAAACTCATGGTCTGCATCACTGTT
>NW_015430208.1:0-1164 GCF_001527695.2 Protobothrops mucrosquamatus | reverse complement strand
CCGTCAACCAGACAGTGTCGGCTGGCGACCCCCAGGGGGAGAGCCTTCTCTGTCGGAGCACCCACCCTCTGGAATGAGCTGCCCCCAGAGATCCGGGTGATTCCGGATCTCCCCTCCTTCCGCCGCGCCCTCAAGACTTGGTTGTTTCAGCGGGCAGGACTGGCCTAGGGGTATTTTAAATTGGTTTTAACTAAATTTTTGTAGAAGCGGCCTATTTAAATATTTATTTTTAATCATTTTTTAAATTTTAAATTTTGTATTTTGTATTGTATTAGTTGTTTTAAACTGGCTGTAAGCCGCCCTGAGTCCTCTGGGAGAAGGGCGGGGTATAAATATAATAAAATTCAAATTCAAATTCAAATTCAGTTGTGAGACAGGCAATCTAGTACCTTTCAGTTGTCACATAACATCAGGCAATATGATCAAGGGACAGGGATGATAAAACTTGAAATCTCAAACATCTATCAGATACTAGGTCGCCCACAACAAAGCAGTACTAGATAAATAAATGTCAGTCTTTTCCTGATAACTTGTAAATGAAATATTTTTTCTTGAGGACTCATTTATTGAAACACACACAAACATGCCATGCAATTCTCTCAGCAAGCTTTCAGCTAGCCATGTTCTCTTGAACTATAATCCGTACCATTTTCTGTTCCACTTTTTTCCAATTTCTTCTCCATGCAATAATATCAACAAGCATTCCAGGACTTCTGAGCGCACTTTGTCATAATTCATTTAGCTTTGGATTCCCCATTTTTACTTCTCAGAATCACTTTTGTAATTTCTGCATTTCTGAAAGATGAGTGTTTCCCAGACATGGTAGTTACATCTATCTTATATCTGAGTTTTGCTCTAATCACCAAATGTATCCATATTTGTATATTAAAAAATGGAATTATATCTGCTTGATACCCATGAATAAAAATAAACAAAATCACTATACTGAGAAATTTCACTCTCTATATATATGTAACATAAATATATATTGTAACAGTGAGCACTTCTTTTAATAAAATAACCTATATTTCTGATCAGTAGACAAACTTTTCCAAAAATGTTATGAGAAGAAAATTAAATTATATCTCCACAGATGTTTTTATTCTTATGGTAGACACTTGTATTAATAGTTAGCAGGAGGCAGCTTTCCAATTTAAGGAAACA
>NW_015430207.1:0-1164 GCF_001527695.2 Protobothrops mucrosquamatus | reverse complement strand
TGCATTGGCTTTTTTGGCTGCTGCTGCACACTGTTGGCTCATATTTAATTGATTATCCACTAAGATTTCAAGATCCCTCTTACAGTTACTGCTATTAAGCCCGGTTTCACCCGATCTATATGTGTACTTTTGTTTTTTCTTGCCTAAGTGTAAGACTTTACTTTTCTCTACATTGAATTTCATTTTGTTAGATAGGGCCCAGTGTTCAAGTCTGTCAAGATCCCTCTGGATCTTGAGCCTATCATCTAGGGTGTTGGCTATTCCTGCTAGCTTAGTGTCATCTGCAAAATTGATAAGTTCCCCTTCTATTCACCCATCTAGATCGTTTATGAAGATGTTGAGTACTGGGCCCAGGACAGAACCTTATAGTACCCCACTGCTTACTTCCCTCCATGTAGATGTAGCACTTTTAAGGACTACTCTTTGAGTGTGGTTTGTCAGCCAGTTAAAAATCCATCTGATGGTGGTGCTGTCTATCCCATTTTTTTTAAGCTTTCCAAGAAGTAGGTTGTGGTCTACTTTGTCAAATGCCTTGCTGAAGTCCAAATATACCACGTCCACAGCATTCCGCTGGTCCACCAATTTAGTCACCTGATCAAAGAATGAAATAAGGTTGGTTTGGCATGATCTGTTTTTAACAAACCCGTTATAACTTTCTTTGTTTCTAGATGCATAGCTTTGCTAGGTCTGCAGGTTTAAAAAGTGCAGCAGGAAATCCTTCTTTTTACTTAACTACTATATCAAGGGCAGAGGTCTCCAGATTCTGGGAGATCTTGAACGTATTTGGAAAATTGAACAAGCTGGCTGAGTACTGTACGACCACAGATTGGCAGCCAGGAAGGGCAGGGCCAGCCACAAAATGTTGGGATAGCCTTTCTCTCTGTATATAAAGGCTCTCTGTCTGTATGTAGAAGTATGTGGTTTTTTTCTTCCTTCTCTGGATATCCTCCTCTCTTCATTCCCTGTATTGATTTCTGCTCCCCAACTTTTCCAGACATTTTTTTTTCTCCTCTGGAATTTATTGAACTCCTTCCTATCCTCTCTCTGACCATTCTCCTGGTCCTCCAGGCATAAACCAAGAATAATGTAAAAAACACAAGCATCACTTTGGGTCTAGTTGGCCCACAGTTCATTTTCTTTTCTTTGGGTCAAAACCCAACTGTG
>NW_015430206.1:0-1164 GCF_001527695.2 Protobothrops mucrosquamatus | reverse complement strand
ATTAGGTGGCCAAAGAACTTGAGTTTCAACTTCAGGATCTGGCCTTCTAAAGAGCAGTCGGGGTTGATCTCCTCTAGGACTGACCGGTTGGATCGCCTTGCAGTCCAGGGGACTCGCAGGAGTCTTCTCCAGCACCAGAGTTCAAAGGCCTCCATTCTTTGGCGCTCAGCCTTTCTTATGGTCCAACTTTCACAGCCATACCTTGCAACTGGGAAAACCATGGCCTTGACTATACGATTCTATTCTACAATCTGTCTATTCTATTCTATTCTATTCTATTCTATTCTATTCTATTCTATAATCTGTTTATTCTATTCTATTCTATATTCTATTCTATTCTATTCTATTCTACAATCTGTCTTTTCTATCCTATCCTATCCTATCCTTGCTGCTCTCCTCTGCACTCTTTCTAGGATCTCAGCATCTTTTTTGTTATCATGGTTGGTTCGTTGTGTGCAAACTCTGTTGTACAATTGCCGAATTTCTTGGGAGGTTCATCATAGCTTTGCTCAACACACTGAATTGTATATATTACTAAAAATCTCGTGTCTGTAAACTTTAAGTGGGTTAAATGGTGCATCATAGGGCAAAACCCTTTCAACGATGGTACCGCAAACTTACAAACTGGATAAACTTACAAAAGGCATCCAAACTGCAGGACACAGAATTATCCCAAAGCATTTGATGACATAATAGAAAATAAATGTTTCGACTGTGTGCTATGCAGTTCAACCTGAGCTACTTTCAGGGAAGATCCATCTCTATTTTGGGAAGGCCCAAACGGAAACCTAGCCAGAGGATAACTTTGGTTTGAAAGGTTACAATTTGAAAGGTTGACACCACAAAGGGAGAAGCTAAAAGGCGTTCAACGGTGTTAAAAAAAAGAGGCATCCTTCATTTTGTCTCTTCTGCAAGCGTTAGTCTTCACCGCCGTGTCATAAAGAGCCTGCATCATTGAAATTTCCAAGAGAAAAAAAAATCCCAAATCTATGCCATTTAGCTGATGATGGAATTCAAGAAAGCCGGTATGGTATATTCAGCTCGGATAATAAGATTTGATATTCCCCCCCCCCCCCCCCCGGGCAGGAATGGGATAAATGTCACCCAATTTCTTCCAACCATTTGCAGGCAGCTTTCGTGTCTTGCAAAATATAGCCTTCTGAC
>NW_015430205.1:0-1164 GCF_001527695.2 Protobothrops mucrosquamatus | reverse complement strand
AGCACTCCGGCAATTTATCCTGGACTTATCGTATGTTTGTATTGTGTTATCAGTAAAAGCCTTGGCAGGCAGCCACGGAGTTGCTGCCAAGTGTTCATCTGTATTTGGCTGTGCTGAGCAGTTTCTCAGCCCTCGGCTGACTGGTTGGGGGGTGTGAGTCGGACGGGGGACAGAACATCTTGTTCGTCACCAGACAGAACCATCGTTAACCCACAATGGACCAACAGCAGCAGCAGCAGATTCAACAGCTGATGGATGCTAATCAGCTATTGCAACAGCAAGTAGGCCATTTAACGGCTCAACTCGGTTTGGCTAATGCTCCTGCTGCTCCTCCCCCCCTCCCCCTCCTCCTCCTCCTCCACGTTCAAGATGCCCCGTGAACGTGCCAGAAAGATTTTCTGGGCAGACGGAGCTGTTCCCGGCCTTCATGGGACAATGCCAACTCTTTATGGCGATGAGGCCGGAGGATTTTCCGCATGATCGGGCTCGGGTGGCGTTTGTGATCAGCTACCTTTCTGGCTCTGCCGCCCGATGGGCCACGCCCCTGCTGTTGCAAAACAGTCCGTTACTCCTAGACTACCAGGGCTTTCTGCAACACCTGCGCGTCATGTACGAAGACCCCCTTCGCGTGCAGATGGCAGCAAGGCGCATTAAGGACCTCCGCCAAGGGAAGCGCGCCTTGCAGGAATATATTGCTGAGTTCCGCCTTCTTGGCCAGGACTCAGCCTGGAATGATGCGGCGTTGATGGATGCCTTCCAGGACGGCCTCTCCGATGACCTGCAGGATGAGTTGGTCCGACTGGAGGTGCCCCAGACCCTTGATGCTTTGGTGCTCCAGTGCCTGCGCATCGATGCCCGCCTTCAACGGCGACGGCCTCGTAGATCCCTGCCGGAACCACTGCCAGCGGCGGCACCCCCGTGTTGCGCACCGACAGGACCCCGGACCGCCCCACGCTTTTTTTTTCCCAACAAAATTTTTTATTGGTTTTATTTTACATGGTGGCAAGGCCATCAATTAATCAAAACAAAATCATATTTGTACAATTCAAATTATTTCAATATAATTAACTCAGTTATACATATAACTAATCTATTATTATTTTAATATATCCTACTTCCCCTTCGGTCAATACTAGTAACTCTATTTCTATACTCCTCCCACCC
>NW_015430204.1:0-1164 GCF_001527695.2 Protobothrops mucrosquamatus | reverse complement strand
CCAAATATTCGAAGCTGTGTTCCAATTAAAATTATACTTAAAATCGTCCCTAAATAAAATCCTCCTTAGGTCAGGCCCGCTTGCTGGAAAAGCCATGTCTTGAGGGCGCGGCGGAAAGTGAGGAGATCCGGAATCATCCGGATCTCGGGGGGTAGTTCGTTCCAGAGGGTGGGGGCACCCACAGAGAAGGCCCTCCCCCATGGGGACACTGGGATGAGGATGGGATTGTAAGTCCCTTTTTTTCAGTGACATAGTAACTTCAAACAGCCAGTAAATGAATAGTTCACATACAGAAGCTTATTCGGAGAATCTGGTGAACATCATACTAACCCATACCCAAGGTTAAATATTCATATAACTAGTCCTCAACTTACAACCACAATTGAGCCCAACATTTATGCTGTTAAGTGGGAAGTTTGTTAACCCATCTTATGACTTTTCTTGCCACATTTGTTAAGTCAGGGGTCTGCAATCTTGACAACTTTAAGACTTGTGGACTTCAGCTCCCAGCCAGAACGGCATATAGAGCAGTGATTCTCAACCTCGGCCCACTTTTGAGATGTTTGGACTTCAACTCCCAGAATTCCCCAGGCAGACCGGCATATAGAGCAGTGATTCTCAACCTTGGCCACTTTTGAGATGTTTGGACTTCAACTTCCAGAATTCCCCAGCCAGACCGGCATATAGTGCATCCAGTTTTGGTCACCGCGATGTAAAAAAGATGTTGAGACTCTAGAAAGACTACAGAGAAGAGTAACAAAGATGATTAGGGGACTGGAGGCTAAAGCACATAAGGAAAGGCTGCTGGAATTGGGTATGTCTAGTTTAACGAAGAGAAGGACGAGGGGGGACATGATAGCAGTCTTCCAGTATCTCAGGGGCTGCCCCAAAGTAGAGGGAGTCAAGCTATTCTCCAAGGCGCCTGAAGGCAGGACGAGAAGCAACAGATGGAAACTAATCAAGGAAAGAAGCAACCTAGAACTAAGGAGAAACTTCCTGACAGTTAGAACAATTAACCAGTGGAACCACCTGCCTCCAGAAGCGGTGAATGCTCCAACACTGGAAGTTTTTAAGAAGAGACTGGACAGCCATTTGTCCGAAATGGTATAGGGTTTCCTGCCTGAGCAGGGGGTTGGACTAGATGACCTCCAAGGTCCCTTCCAA
>NW_015430203.1:0-1164 GCF_001527695.2 Protobothrops mucrosquamatus | reverse complement strand
GAAATGGGAAGCAATTACTTCTTGCTCAAAGATATCACTAGATGCTTGATTGTATATTATACACACAGCCAGGATCCAAGCACTATACCTATAAAGTATGAAAAAAACAGTTTCATTCTTATTCTTCCAAAGCATAAACAAATCTCAGAACAAAAAAATAATAATGTGAAGTTTTAGCATAGCTATCAATCTGAACATAATTTGGTTCCAAAGCAGCAAAAGTGACTTATACATGTAAGTCTAATTTAATCAGGAAATGGGCAGTTGTAACCCCAGTGGTGGGATTCAAATATGTGAACAATCGGTTCTCTGTGTGGATGCTGCTTCCAGAAGTCCATTCTGGGCCTGGGCAACAAAAAATTAGCTACCGGTTCTGCTGAACCGGTGCAAACTGGCTGAATCCCACCACTGGGTAACCCTCATTTCTTGCTGAGATAGAGCTTCCCAGAAGCCTTTGTCATTATCGGCTGAGTTTGGTTGGAAGTTGTTGTTCAGGAACAACTGAAGTCACTATTTTTCCAACTTTAGATCTGACCGAAGAGACAAAGCTCAGTTCTTGGTACCAATAGGAAATAGTTGATACTGCATTCTATTTTGTTTCATTAGTTTCTTGGCAATAACACAGAAATGGTTTGCTGTTAAAACTTTGGGATGGATTTTTTGTTTAATAATAATAATACTAATAATAATACTAATAATAATAATAATAATACTAATAATAATAATAAATAATAATAATAATAATAAAGTTGGAAGGGACCTTGGAGGTCATCTAGTCCAACCCCCTGCTCAGGCAGGAAACCCTATACCATTTCAGACAAATGGCTGTCCAGTCTCTTCTTAAAAACTTCCAGTGTTGGAGCATTCACAGCTTCTGGAGGCAGGTTGTTCCACTGGTTAATTGTTCTAACTGCCAGGAAGTTTCTCCTTAGTTCTAGGTTGCTTTTCTCCTTGATTAGTTTCCGTCCGTTGCTTCTTGTCCTGCCTTCAGGCGCCTTGGAGAATAGCTTGACTCCCTCTTCTTTGTGGCAGCCCCTGAGATATTGGAACACTGCTATCATGTCCCCCCTCGTCCTTCTCTTCGTTAAACTAGACATACCCAATTCCAGCAACCGTTCCTTATATGTTTTAGCCTCCAGTCCCCTAATCATCTTTGTTGCTCTT
>NW_015430202.1:0-1164 GCF_001527695.2 Protobothrops mucrosquamatus | reverse complement strand
CGTGACAGAAAGTGGGTGAAGACAATTCCTCCTTAATAGTTCCCAAAGTCTATTTTAGATGGAGATAACAGAGTATTCAGTTGGAAAAGATTTTGTCAGATATGTGTGAAACAATAAAACATTCCGCTTAGAAGGAATGTGTGCTATTCTTGTTTTTGTGCCCGACACTACCTCTTTCACACAAAGTGATTTTGGAGTGGTGTACAATAAAAACACAACAATTAAAATATTGTGCAAAAGAGACTTAAAGCAATTAAATGTAAATTAAAGGGGGAAAAACCCCAGAATATTACACATATTCAGCCAACACATGGGCTTTGCTGAAAAAAGCCAGGTTTTAAGAAATTTCCAGAACCTCACCAAGGTTTGGACCAAGCTCACCTGGGAAAGTAGGGGAGATGATCTTCCAAAGGGAGAAAATTGCTTTTCTCCATCAACCAATCAATCAACATTTATTTATGGTCCAAAACCGAAAGACATCCTGCAATTCTTCATGTCGGCAGAGTGAAAGCCGAGCCAAGAAAAGCAGCAAAGAAAAAAATATCCCCGTTTCTTCTTTCTCCATTGTATATTGAGGCTATTGCTCATAGATTACTGCAATACACTCTATATGGGGCGGCCCTTGAAAGCCACCTGGAAACTTCAGCTGGTTAAGAAGGCGGCACCATGCACAATAACAGAGACCGTTAAGTCTCCCCATGTAACCTCTCTGTTGTATGAACTGCACTAGCTTCCCATTTCTTTCCAGGTGCAGTTCTAGGTGCTGGTCAACACCTTTAAAGCCCTACCTGGCACGGGACCAGGAATCTGAAGGACTGCATTTCCCTAAGGACAACAACTTCAATCTGCTTCAAGCCTGGACACAAGAATAGCCTTCTAGTGCTCATCCTGAGTGTCACAACATTCCCTGCTTTATTTCTATGGAGATTCTCCGTCATCCAGGTCATGGTGGCCCCAAAGGTGCTTTTTCAGGAGGCAACTGGACTTTCTTGTTTTGCTTTGAAGACGTTTTGTTTCTCATTCAAGAAGCTTCTTCAGTTTTGAACTGAGTGTCTTCAAGGAAAAGTCTTCAAGGAAAACAAGAAAGTCCACCTGTAGGAGGAGGAGGACGAGGACGAGGACAAGGAGGAGGAAGAGGAGGAGGAGGAGGAGGAGGAGAGGAGG
>NW_015430201.1:0-1164 GCF_001527695.2 Protobothrops mucrosquamatus | reverse complement strand
AGAATCAGTGTGCATCATGAATTATTTCATTGTTCATTCTATGGATATTATCATAAGTTTGTATAGTCTATTTTATAGAAAACTGAGAAAAGAGATAAAAGAAATTTCTTATTTATATATGCCAATTATCAAAAAGTTAATATCTTTTGTTTATTTACCATGCATACAAATTATAAGGTACTCAAAATAAAACTACTAGTAGTAGATTCTTCATCAAATATTTCACATGCAGGGTGTGTTTTATAATTTTCCCTCATTGCTTTGATTTTAATATTTATTTCCTACTTTGAATCATAATAAATTTTGAATCCAAGTATATGGCAGCTGAACAGTTGGTCAACTTTGCATAGAAGACATCATAACAATGATTCAATCATCTGCTTTGACTTGTCACTTTCTTCGCAATGAACACGGGGAAAATAATTGACAATAAATCGCCACTGCATCATAGAATATGGAAATAAATATTTCAGAAAAACATTAAAATGTGGAACAGTTAGAGACTAAAATTCCTGTAGGTATAATTACTTTCCAAGAGTCACTGAAAATAAAACTGGTATAAGCGAAAACAAATTCAAAACTACCCATTAACAAATTCTGGTTTTATAGTATTACAAATAAAACTGGATCCATTTCTAAAGCAGAGATAAAGAATCCAGAATGTAGGCAGCCACTTAAAATAAAGGAACTTATTTCCAAGAGTATAATACAAGTTAAAGCACAAGGATCAGCTGCCTGGAAGTGGCCAAGATGATTTTTTGGGTAGTTTCTTTTATTGGAAAACTATTCATTTGTTCCTCAAAAGCATGCAAACAAAATCTGTCCTCTAGGAATTTTCCATGGATATTCTCGTCAGTTTGTATAGTCTATTTTATAGAAAACTGAGAAAAGAGACAAAGGAAATCTATCTCTTATTTATATGTGGCAATTATCAAAAAAGTTAATATATTTTGTTTACTGACCATGCATACAAGTAATAAGGTACTCAAAATATAATAAAGCTACTAGCATTAGATTCTTCATCAAATATTTCACACATAGAGTATGTTATATAATTGTCCTTCATTGCTTTGATTTTAATATTTATTTCCTACTTTGAATCATAATAAATTTTGATTCAAACTGGATTGGATTCTAGGAATTTTTGGAAACCATAATTAGCTA
>NW_015430200.1:0-1164 GCF_001527695.2 Protobothrops mucrosquamatus | reverse complement strand
CCAGCCAGGAGGGGCACGGATCCAGTAAACATGTGGTTGCATTCAGCCTCCCCAGAATCCTGTCCACGTCCTCAGGAGCCACAGAGTCAAACTCCTCCCATATAACAGTCTCAAGACCTGCTCCTGTCTCCTCCCCCGGGGCCACCCAGTCAGAGTCGAGACCTTCTCGAATCCGAGCGACTTTGTCATACAGATATTGGGCAAAATCCTCGGCCCTCCCCTCCAGGGGATCCCCTCCCCCCCTCAACTGAAGGAGAGAGCGGGTCACCCTGAAGAGGATGGCCGGGCGATTATCTGATGACGCAATGAGGGTGGAGTAGTAGTTAGACCTCGCCACCCTCATCGCCACTAGGTAGGATCTAACTTGTGTCCTTGCCTGTGCTCGATCGGATTCGGTTCGGCTCGCCCTCCAGCTGCTCTCTAGGCGTCTTTTCCGGCGCTTCATCTCTCTCAGCTCCTCGGTAAACCAGGGAGCCAGTTGAGATCTGCGCCGGGTCAGAGGCCGCAAAGGCACGACTCGGTCCAATGCTGCGGCAGCGGCCGCCTCCCAGGCCGCCGCCAGATTTTCAACCGAATCGTGAACTAGGTCCTCGGGATATGGCCCAAGCTCCGTCAGGAACCTCTCTGGGTCCATCAGGCGCCTGGGGCGGAACCATCTAAGCGGTTCCTCCTCCCAGCGGCGGGGGGGGGCGGTCCGGAAGTCCATCCTGAGGAGTGAATGTTCTGACCATGACAGGGGCTCTACAACTACCTCCCCCATTTCCAGATCATTCTGCCACTGGCCAGAGACAAAAATTAGATCTAGTGTGTGTCCCCCCGTGTGAGTTGGGGCATGAACTAATTGGGTCAAGTCCAAGGCCGTCATGGAGGCCAAGAACTCCCGAGCCACCGCCGACGTTTCGCCCGCCGATGGCAGATTGAAATCCCCCATGACTATAAGTCTGGGGGTCTCAACTGCCACCCCAGCTATTACGTCGGCCAGCTCAGGCAGGGCCGTTGATACATAGCAGGGAGCCAGGTATATAATCAACAGGCCCACTTGAACCCCCTGCCCCCACTTCACAAGGAGGGACTCTCCACCGTCTATCTGAGGCACAGTGGTCTCCCTCGGACATAGGTTCTCCCTTATAATGACCGCTACCCCACCGCCCCTACCCCGGGTCC
>NW_015430198.1:0-1164 GCF_001527695.2 Protobothrops mucrosquamatus | reverse complement strand
TTAAGTATCTTAGTTGCTTTTAAGTATCTTTTTTTGCTTTTTCCAAAGTCTCAGAAGGTGGGTGATTACAGATGCCCATTGAAATGGATAGGTAAGTTGGAGGGGGGAGCTAATTTGCAAATGTGCTGGCGTATAAACAGGTGTATTGTTTTGCCAGTCAGCTGCAGGAAGGAAATGAGATAGGTGCCAGCCCAGGGTTGGGGGTCTATGTCTCAGGGCACCCTGGCCCAGGTAGCAGCTGTAACAGGAGCCCCCTCCAAAGTGGGGGGATAGGAGGACAATGTGTGCCTGTGTGGAAGCTTCGGCATCAGGTGCCAAGAGGCCAAAGGAGGTTAAAAAAACCATGTATTAAGGGGAGAGGCGTTGGAGGGGGTTTCTCCCTCTGCTGCAGTTTTGCAATGGGGTCCTTGGGAGAGAAGGGGCCAGAGAGGAGAAGCTGGGTCTGGGGAGGGAGGTTCTGGTGATGCAGCCAGAGGGGAGGGGGCTGACTGACCCAACCCTGTTTCCCGCCCCTGTGGTGTCTTTTGCAGTTATCCTTCCTGACAGCTTGACTGCCTCTACTCCCAGTCCCAGCACTCAGGGATGGGACTCCTAAGCGGGCAGAGGGGCTGCAACAGATCCCAGGAACCAACTCAGAGCTCTCTCTGCCCGGAGGAACGCAGTGCTAGGAACACCTAAGATCCTGCACAAAAACTTCAATCTCTCCGGCCTGCGATGGAAGAGTCAAGATTGAGGAAGAGACACACATCCGAACCTCAGGACGTGGATGGATTCTTCTCTCAAAAAAGCCCCCAAAGGGGGAGCAGCATTAGATGTTATACGGCACCCCAAATCTACCCCAGCCCAAAGCACCCCGAGAGGCTGGGAAAGGTGGTCCTTAAGGCCAGTTTAAGGCACCATCTCATCTCCTTCATGCTCCCCACTTTCCTCCTTCCTCTTTGGCAGGGCAGAACGGGGGTGGGGGGGGGGAACCAAGACAAACACGTGAATAGAAATGTTTAAAGTCAAACAATAAATATAACTGCATATCCTCCTTTTCCCCCACACGCACGAAAAGGTTCCGGTGTGAATGCAGAGCGAGTGAAGGGAGTCTCTTCTCTAAAACCTCCAGTGTTGGAGCATTCACGGCTTCTGGAGGCAGGTAGTTCCACCGGTTAACAGTTC
>NW_015430197.1:0-1164 GCF_001527695.2 Protobothrops mucrosquamatus | reverse complement strand
TTCATAACCACCGTGGCGTTGCCCTTGTCTGCTGGTAGGATTATTATGCTGGTGTCTTCTTTCAGGTTAAGTAGTGCTGTCTGTTCCTCTTTGGGTAAGTTGCTTTTGGGTGGCTTGCTGGTGCAGAGGATGTTGGTGATTTCGAGTCTGATTCTGTTAGCGTCGTCGGGGTTGATTTTGGTCAGGCTGGTTTCAACTCTGCATATAATGGTTTCAGTGGGGATGTGTTTGGGAACGACTGCAAAGTTGAATCCTTTGGAAAGGACATTGGTTTCGGCTTTGGTGAGGATCCTATCTGAGATGTTATGCACTGTTTGTTTCATGTATGGCTGTGAGGGCGGAGGGGTTTGTTTCTGGCATTCTTGTAGACTTCGGAATTTGTTGGGGTGTGTGTCTGTCTTGAGGGTGGTCTGTGTTTTGGCTCTCCAGACGGCGAGTTGTTTGGATTTGTCCCAAAGTGCGTGGTGGATGTTGTTGCTGAGTTTGAGCTGAAGTGTGAGGAGATCTTTGTTGATTTGGTCTAGGAGGAATCTTTTTGTGTGAAGTTCATTACTGATTAGGGCCAATTCTGTTCTTTTCAGGATGCGTTTGGTGGCTGCAGAGTTGTAGTGGAATTTCAATTGGAAACATGTGGGGATTAATTGTTGATCTCGGCAGTTGCGTGAGAATGCGAGGTCACATAAAATGGAAGCTCTTTGGACTTCGAGTTTTTCATAGGTCCTGGTCAGATGGTAGATTTCCTCCCTGTAGAGGTACGATATTTGTTTTCTGAGGTTTTTGCGAGTGTTTGTATGTAGGTCTTTGGTTATTCCGGTCTTTTCCCGTGTAAGATTGAGAGTGTCTTGGCGACGTTTCGACGAGGTCCCACTCGTCATCTTCAGGCTGGGGTCTTCGGCTTCGTGCTTGTGCGAGCAAAGTGTGATCGGAGCTGCTGTCTCTCTATAAATATTGGTGGGGGTGTGGATTGCTGGCTTAGTTGCTGTAGGTGGGTTGGTTGGCTGTGTAGGGGTTATTGTTTGCGGATTGTTCAGCTGTTTCGTAACATCCTGAGTAGTTGAGGTGCTGGCTGTGTGCCCATTAGTCTTTTGTGTTATAACGACCTGGGTAATGGGTTGTGTGATTACATCCTGAGATCTAGTGTAGTGATATCCTGAGTTTTGTGTT
>NW_015430196.1:0-1164 GCF_001527695.2 Protobothrops mucrosquamatus | reverse complement strand
AGGTACCCCCTATACTATACCTGTACATTTGGTTTTTCTTGCCTAAATGTAGAACCTTACTTTTTTCACCATTGAATTTCATTTTGTTAGATAGCGCCCAGTGTTCAAGTCTGTCCAGATCCTCCTGTATCCTAAGCCTGTCTTCTGGAGTGTTGGCTATTCCTGCCAGCTTGGTGTCGTCTGCAAATTTGATGAGTTACCCATCTATCCCCTCGTCCAGATCATTGATGAAGATGTTGAAGAGCACTGGGCCTAGAACAGAGCCCTGGGGCACCCCACTACACACTTCCCTCCATGTAGATGCGGTTCCATTGAGGACCACACGCTGAGTACGGCCGGTCAGCCAGCTACGGATCCATCTGATGGTGATGCTGTCTAACCCACATTTTTCTATCTTCTCAAGTAGTAGGTTGTGGTCTACCACAGCATTCCTCTGATCCACTAATTTTGTCACTTGGTCAAAGAATGCAATAAGATTTGTCTGGCATGATCTGTTTTTGACAAACCCGTGTTGGCTTTTAGTAATGACTTTGTTTGCCTGTAGGTGTTCGCTGATTCGTTGTTTGATTATCTTTTCCAGAATCTTCCCAGGTATTGAGGTCAGGCTGATAGCTCTGTAATTTCCTGGGTCCTTTTTCCCCCCTTTTTTGAAGATGGGAACTACATCAGCTCTTTTCCAGTCCTCTGGTAGTTCCCCAGTGCTCCAGGATCTCTGAAAAATATAGTTCAGTGGTTCTGAGATCATATCTGCCAGTTCCTTAAGAACCTTGGGGTGTAATCCATCTGGTCCTGGTGATTTGAACTCATCTAGGCTGGACAGGTGTTCACTTACCATTTTCTTGCCTATCTTAACTTGTATTTCTATTTTGTTTTTTATGGCACTATTTTTGATAGGTTGGTCTGTTGTTTCCCTTTGTGTAAAGACAGATGTGAGAAACAAGTTAAATAGTTCTGCTTTCTCCCTATTGCTTGTCACCTTCTTGCCACTTTCACCCACTAATGGACCAATCGTTTCCTTCACTTTTTTCTTGTTTTTTACATGTTGAAAGAAGCTTTTTTTGTTATTTTTGACTTTGGTTGCAAGCCTTAATTCATTTTGAGCCTTAGCTTTCCTCACTTCGTCTTTGCAGGCTCGGGCTATTTGCTGATATTCTGACTTAGTTA
>NW_015430195.1:0-1164 GCF_001527695.2 Protobothrops mucrosquamatus | reverse complement strand
GCATTTAATCAAGCAATCAACTCCATAATGTTTTTTTTTAAGGAAACAACTCCTGGTTTTAAAAAGGAAATAAACTAAAACCTCTCTCATGACAGAAGAACAGATTCATTATATGTTAGGTTAAGGAAATAATATAAACAGCAGATGGGATTACAGTACATATTTAACTATCAAACTGATTATTTGCATTAGGATATTTGCATTAGGAAACTGATAAACTGCATTAGGATGCTGTCACTGGATGGACAAAGAGGATTAAATAATAAAATATATCCTGTGATGCAAATTCCACCTGTTTTGAACTTGTGTGTGAGGTCAGACCTTGTACTGTGACATCACCATGCGCGTAGGTCATTTTGGCATCCTTGTGTCTATTTCAGATGACTAATTTTCCTGGAGCTTTCTGCACTGGTGAAGTGTCACTATGTTATCTGTGTCTATTGCTTGCTACCTAAGCCTAAAATGTAGAGCTCATCAAACTTGTTCTATTTCAGATCAGAAATTTAGTTCTGCTCTCTTTATTTCAGTCTCCACCACAGCTTAATTTTTTTATTGCAATCCTAACCATGCAATACATCTGATTTGTGTTGTAACATTACAAGGTACGAAATTCCCCTGTTTGCCCCCTCTCGTCCCCTCTGCTGTAAATACCATATAACCCAAATTCAGGCTGTCAGAGAAACCATAATATTAGTTTATGCCTGGAGAAGAGAGACTTATGGCATCCGGAATAGTAACTGTTGTCCGAAACAATTTGAACAAGGACAAAAGCATATAGCACAACAATTAGGAGAGCTTTGCAGAGTGCTAGCAACAAAACATCATCACAACCATAAAAATAAGGACTCTACAGTCATGTTGACTTTTAGGAATAAGGTGGTGGTTGAAGACTTGTTTAAAAATTGAATAATTTGCTTTGGGTCATTTGACAGAACAGAAAATAATACATTAACAATTCTCTTTGCTAAATGAAAGCCTAGTTGATTGGATTGATTTTAAAGGTTACAGTTGTGTTGTGGCCTTTTTCCATTATTGGCTGCAGTAAACTAACTGTCAGTTATCATTCTACAAAGCTTAGAATAATAATTCTCCCAAATGTAAGAGTTCCTAATATAAAGCATCTATTCCCATATTACTTTAAAAAGGTGTAATTTAAGTTAAATA
>NW_015430194.1:0-1164 GCF_001527695.2 Protobothrops mucrosquamatus | reverse complement strand
CTAAGGATTCTGACAATAAAGGAGTACTTCAGGAGGCAACTGTGCATTAGGGTAGCAGTAACCTTTAAAAGCTTCCCCTGAACATCACTTTTGCCTGTCAAAAGCCCATGGAATTAGCATTTACCCACAGGTTAAGAAAAGAATTGGGCCGATTGTAGATTCTACAGCCAGAGAGCAAAGTAATGATTTACTGTAGAAGCAGGGAAAAGTCTGCTAAGGAAAGGAATGACCTCTGTTCAGCCTTTCCATTTGTGACTGTTTTATAAAACCTCTGAGATGTAGTTAATAATGATGATTGATACTGCTCTTGGATGGGAGCTTGGATGTACGGCAGAAAGTTAAAACTGATGAATCTTGTCACCAGTTCTCAAAACCTTTGGACATCAGGCCGCAGGTGGCCAAACTGACATGTCACAGATAGGTAAGAGCAATTGAGGACTTTTTCTCCAGCCTGCTAGTTGCAAACTTTGTTTATAAGACAGTCCAGGATGGGTTGGAGAATAAATAATGAACAACTGCCTAGGAAAAAACAACAAAACAAAACTCCAGACTTTCAGATAATATGTGATCATATTAGCATGATTGTCTCTACAAAGGAAGGTTGGAGAAGTCCACTCAACAATTTGCTTTCCTTTCAAGAAAGAAGTGACCTGATTTGCTAAAATAGGATATATGGCAGAACAAATATCCATTTTGCTAATTCACAGCAGAATGCTACATTCCTTATGGAAAGATTGCTTGGATCATTCACAACGCCATATGCAATATTCTTTTCTACTACTTTCAGAGTACTTGCCTTGCAAAAGTCTAAGGGCAGTGATTTAAAAAAAAATCACTATCTTTCACATGCTTCTATCAAAGCCCAATAAAATATGTACTAGAAAATAATAATATCAGCATAGCACCATCTATGCTGCCTCTATCTTATCTGCCTATCTATGGCTATCTATCTACATTATTTTTCTTTCTTTCTTTCTTTCTTTCTTTCTTTCTTTCTTTCTTTCTTTCTTTCTTTCTTTTTTCTTTCTTTATTTCTTTCTTTTTTCTTTCTTTCTTTCTTTCTTTCTTTCTTTCTTTCCTTCCTTTTTTCTATTTTATCTATCTATCTATCTATCTATCTATCTATCTATCTATCTATCTATCTATCTATCTATCTATCTATCT
>NW_015430193.1:0-1164 GCF_001527695.2 Protobothrops mucrosquamatus | reverse complement strand
TTAGAAGCATCTCTATTTCACATAGACATCTTTTAATGCTCATACCTCAAAATGGCTGAGTCCAAACTAGATGAAAAAAGAGCCATGGTGGCACAGTGGTTAGAATGCAGCATTGCAGGATAATTCTGCCGACTGCCAGCAGTTCGATTCTCACCGGCTCAAAGTTGACTCAGCCTTCCATCCTTCCAGGGTTGGTAAAGTGAGGACCCAGATTGTTGGGAGCAATATGCTGACCCGGTAAACCATTTAGAGAGGACTGTAAAGCACTGTGAAGGCGGTATATAAGGTTAAGTTCTATTGCTATATCCTGTCTTTTGATCAGGTAGTCTACACAACATTCTCTCCTTTCATTCTTCCCAGCGAGAACTAGCCACCAACCAAGACAAGGAGTAATGGACAGAAGCTTAAAAAAGAGAGAAACAACCTAGAATTAAGGAGAAATTTCCTGTCAGTGAGAACAATTAACCAGTGGAACAGCTTGCCTCCAGAAATTGTGGGTGCTTCATCACTGGAGGATTTCAAAAGATTGGACAGTCATTTGTCCAGTATGCTATAGGGTCTTGTGATTGAGCAGGGGATTCGACTAGAAGACCTCCAAAGTCCCTTCCAATTCTGTTATTCTGTATTTTGTAAACTTAACCAAGTCCAAATTATTAATATCCCTAATTGCTTACAACTTCCAGGAAAAAAAAATCAGCCACAATTTCTAAGCTAGGATTATTTCAGAGTATACGTAAGTAAAAGAAGCAAAACGGTGATTTTTGTCACTGATAACAACTGAGGGTTGATGGTGAGAATCCCTGTTATATTTTGGGGAAATGCAGGTAACTAATTCTGTTCCAAATTGCTGTATGGTAACCCATTCCCGAAGCAACAGAAGACTTTATGTAAGGTCATTGAATACTTGTGACCAGATGTCTTTCAATGTAGAACATTGAAAGTTGCTCATGGTATTCTCCTTTTTCTTTTTTTCCCCTCTTTCAATATAAAATTTTTATTGTTTTCCAAAAAAGAAAAAAACATCACAAGTATTACACAATATTATAATATATCCCACCCCCCCGGACTTCCCAAACCAAATCCCAGGCTAATATTCAAATATAGGTAAACAAATATTAATATCTCTAACTCCACAAACTCTATTTATAAACAATCCATCTCCTC
>NW_015430192.1:0-1164 GCF_001527695.2 Protobothrops mucrosquamatus | reverse complement strand
TATCTATCTATCTATCTATCTATCTATCTATCTATCTATCTATCTATCTATCTATCTATCTATCTATCTATCTATCTATCATCTTTCTCTCTCATCCATCTATCTACTCTATCTCTCTATATCTAGTCTATTTATCTCTATCATCTATCTATCATCTATCTATCATCTATCTATCATCTATCTATCATCTATCACAGGTGTCTTCAAACCTGGCCCTTTTATGACTTGTGGACTTCAACTCCCAGAATTCCTGAGCTTTGCTCAGCTTGGAAACCTCTCCCTTTCCCCTCAGTGTGGCTGGCTGAGGAATTCTGGGAGTTGAAGTCCACGAGTCATCAAAGGGCCAAGTTTGAAGACCCCAGCTCTGTTGTGAAAATTGCTGCAATGAGTACTTGGCAAATTTGGGGTAACCGAGGACTCCTGCCTTAGGCAGAGGGTTGAAGTAGAAAAGAGTTCCCAAACCTTTTTGGGGTGGTGGCCTGGAGGGGGGAAAGAGGGGATGGGTTTTGTGGGAGGGGCTAGGGCAGAGAGGATCACGGGTATCTATTAACCAAGGAAGTTTTACCTGATGAGGTCAATAGGCTGAAACTTGTATAACGCTCCATATCTTGCCCACTCTCGATATAACAGCTAAGAGAAAGAGAGGGAAACAGACAAAGATAAACAGATGAGGATTGCTTAGTGAGGTCGTGTTACAGAATCGGCAAGCATTAGAGATGCTACTAGCTGCAAAAGGGGGTGTCCGTGCACTGGTACGTTCACATTGCTGCAATTACTGTGGTTTAGTGAGTTTATTAATATTCCCCAGTAATTCCCTTCCCCCCAAAAAAAGCCAGAACTGTCCCAATTAAGTCCAGTCATGAGCAGACCGACGTTAGTCCACAGAGCAATGGCAAAAGCGTCCACAAAGCCTTTGAAATTTTCTCAAACAAAATAAATCCACCAGGCAAACTTAAATCCACAACACAAGGAAGCTCACAAGTCAAGAAAAGTCCAGAGTTTCCAACACACAATTCGAGTCAAGGCACAGTGTCAATCCAAAGCGAGGCAGGAATCACAACGACCAGAAAACACATAGCTAGGAAACAAACATGTTGTTCCCAGCAACGCCTCTCTTTGGTTGCTGTGCTAAAGAGCCAGCTTCCAGTGTAACCCATCAAGAAG
>NW_015430191.1:0-1164 GCF_001527695.2 Protobothrops mucrosquamatus | reverse complement strand
TGTAGAGAGCATTACAGTAGTCCAGGCAGGAGGTAACGAGGGCATGAGTGACTGTGCGCAGGGCGTCCCGGTCCAGAAAAGGCCGCAACTGGTGGATCAGGCGTACCTGATAAAACGCCCCCCTGGTCACGGCCGACAACTGGTCTTCCAGCGTCAGCCGCGAATCCAGGAGGACCCCCAGATTGCGCACCCTCTCCGAAATTTTCAAAGGGTCCCGAAGCTACGTAAGAGCACATCCCATTCTCGCGCAGCCTCCACAGCTTCTGAAAATTGTGTGAGCATGGAGCATGCTTTTGAGAATTGAAGAAGATGGGTGTTGGTGAATGCCAGTGTGTCACCCAAAACTTTGTGGTGTGTCACCTTTGACATATGTCTATAGGTTTGCCATCATTAATTGCAAATGTTGTGTCCATTTCTGGACATTATATTTAAAGAAAAAAATTGGTATATTGGATTGTGTCTAGAAAAGAGGAAATATAAAGGGTCATGAAGGAAAAAATGTATGAATATCAGCTAGAGATGGTATGTTTAGCCTGGAGAGCAGAAAGTATCAGGAGATACATTATTTGTTTTCAGATATTAGAAAAGTTATAATGCAGATGACAGGACATATTGGTTCAGAGCTTTTCCAGCCAAGAAACTATGGGATTAAATTACATGGAAGTAGAAGCTGGGTTGATTTTAATACCAATAGTAAGAGATATTCAACAAAGAAATAACCTGTTTGGGAAGATGGTGTTTAAACAGAAGCTAGATGGTCATCTGTCAGAAATGCTGTTATTCCTGCACTATGGTTTAGAACAGAGGTCCCCAACCTTTGGGGCACCAGGGATTGGTTCCGTGGAGAAAGGTTTTTCACGGACCAGAGAGTGTGTGGTTTTGTGTGCTACCTGCATCCCATGGATGGGGCTTTGCTTGTTTGTGTGGACCGGTTGCTGGCATGCCACGGACCGGTACTGGTCCACGGACTGGTTGGAGACCCCTGGTTTAGAAGTTAATAGTGTAACTACATGCGGAAATGAATTATTGTGCTGCTTGAATGTAATTAGCTAGATCTGGTAAGCATGAAGGCAAAACATTTTGAATTTGAAATATTTTGATTTTGGAGCACTTAACAGTAAGCTCTGAATAGATCTGAGACCCTTGTAATGGGATCAGAAGAAT
>NW_015430190.1:0-1164 GCF_001527695.2 Protobothrops mucrosquamatus | reverse complement strand
CCTTCAGGCGCTTTGGAGAATAGCTTGACTCCCTCTTTTTTGTGGCAGCCCCTGAGATATTGGAAGACTGCTATCATGTCCCCCCTCGTCCTTCTCTTCATTAAACTAGACATACCCAATTCCAGCAACCGTTCCTTATATGCTTTAGCCTCCAGTCCCCTAATCATCTTTGTTGCTCTTCTCTGTACTCTTTCTAGAGGAAAAAGTAAGGTTCCACATTTAGGTAACAAAAAAACCAAATTCACAGGTACAGTACAGGTGGTACCTCACTCAATAGTAGTAATTGTAAAAGGGATCTTGGAGACCTAGTAGGCAATCACTTAAATATGAGCCAGCAGCTACCAAAAAGGTCAACACAGTTCTAGGCTGCATTAATAGAGGGATAGAATCAAGATCACATGAAGTGTTAATACCACATTCTAATGTCTTGATAAGCCCATGCTTGGAATCCTGCATCCAGTTTTGGTCACCACAATGTTAAAAAAAGATTTTGAGACTCTAGAAGGAGTGCAGAGAAGAGCAAGAAAGGTGATTAGGGAACTGGAGCTTAAAAAATATAAAGAACGGGTGCTGGAATTGGTTATATCCAGTTTAATGAAAAGAAGGATTAGGAGTGACCAGATATCAGTGTTCCAATATCTCAAGGGTTGCACAAAGAAAAGGGAGAACTGGGCTTGTTTGAAATGTTTTCTCAAATTATTTATCGTGGTCCAGCCTCTAAGTCCTCTTATTTGACTGGCTCCCTCTCTGTCCTTCAAGACTATTCCTATAATCTATAGAGATACACAGATTTCCCCATTCACAAACATTAGCTGGGGGAGAAGGAGCCTGACTGCTTTTGTCTCTTGCTAGCTGGCAACGAGTCAGCATATCACGTATTATAGCACACACACACACACACACACACATACGTATATATACGTGTATATATACAGTATACACACACACACATATACATATATACGTATATGTGTACATATAGACTTTTTCAGTTACATTTTGTTTTATCTTGTTAGTATGTTGCTTCTAGGTTCCTGGATTGCAGCTGCAATAATTAAAATCTAACTTTAGCATGCCTACAGCAAGTATAAATCTCTTTCTAAGTAAGAATAGTATAACTCTTTTATAGCCTTATATACTGTACATCTTATTATTTCTCATATA
>NW_015430189.1:0-1165 GCF_001527695.2 Protobothrops mucrosquamatus | reverse complement strand
GATGGAAACTCATCAAGGAGAGAAGCAACCTAGAACTAAGGAGAAATTTCCTGACAGAACAATTAATCAGTGGAACAACCTGCCTCCAGAAGTTGTGAATGCTCCAACACTGGAAGTTTTTAAGAAGAGACTGGACAGCCATTTATCCGGAATGATATAGGGTTTCCTGCCTGAGCAGGGGGTTGGACCAGAAGACCTCCAAGGTCCCTTCCAACTCTATTATTACTATTACTCTTATTGGTATTGTTTGAGACCGGAGTGCCACATGATGGGGTGAGCTCCTGTCCATGCAAGAGATTAAAAGTGTGCAAATGTAAGTAGATTAATAGGTACCACTTCAGTACCACTAACAGTGTTCCACGTGCCTTGGCGTAGGGCCATGCTGGTCACGTGACCACAGAAGTGTCTTCAGACAACACTGGGACAATACAAGTTGTCCTCACTTCACAATGATTGCTTAATGACCATTCAAAATTATGTCAGATCTTCCAAGGGGTACTTAAGATCCGGTTCGAGAGTTCCAATAATGGCACCACACAGAGAGGATCACATTGCATTTCAGATGCTAGGAGGCACCTGGATCACCATCACGATGAACTACAGGGTGCATAGTTATGTGACACATTTAATAAACCCTTTTTGTTGGAAAAAAATGCTGGTAAGAATATATAAATTTGTTTAACGACCCTGGTGTTCATTTTATGACTATGGTGTTTGCTGAAGAACTGCCGCAAAAGAAGTTATGTATGGGGATTTCAGTGTGACCAAAACAGGCTGAGGATGATCCTTAAAAGAATGTCTATGCAAAGCCTGGTGGTTAAAGATTCACGGGACTGTTACAAATATCCAGTCAGAGTTTCCAGTTGTTTGGCGGAGCCTTTTCTAGTTGTCTTCCATCCATTCTTAAAGAGAATTCAGTGTCCTTTCAAAGTGGTGGATTGGCATATGAAAGAAAAGAGATAAAAGTTTAAGGTGGAGGAGGAGGAGGGAGGGAGGAGGAAGAGGAGGTGAAGAGGAGTGTGAGGCAGGAGGAGGGAGGAGGAGAGGAGGAGGATAAGAGAAGGAGGAGGAGATGGAGGAGGAGGAGGAGGAAGAAGAGGAGGGGAGGAGGAGGAGGAGGAGAGGAGGATAAGAGAAGCAGGAGATGGAGGAGGAGGAAGAGGAG
>NW_015430188.1:0-1165 GCF_001527695.2 Protobothrops mucrosquamatus | reverse complement strand
TAATAATAATAATAAAGTTGGAAGGGACCTTGGAGGTCATCTAGTCCAACCCCCTGCTCAGGCAGGAAACCCTATACCATTTCAGACAAATGGCTGTCCAGTCTCTTCTTAAAAACTTCCAGTGTTGGAGCATTCACCGCTTCTGGAGGCAGGTTGTTCCACTGGTTAATTGTTCTAACTGTCAGGAAGTTTCTCCTTGGTTCTAGGTTGCTTCTCTCCTTGATTAGTTTCCATCCATTGCTTCTTGTCCTGCCTTCAGGTGCCTTAGAAAATAGCTTGACTCCCTCTTCTTTGGGGCAGCCCCTGAGATATTGGAACACTGCTATCATGTCCCCCCTCGTCTTCTCTTCATTAAACTAGACATACCCAATTCCAGCAGCCTTTCCTTATATGTTTTAGCCTCCAGTCCCCTAATCATCTTTGTTGCTCTTCTCTGTATTCTTTCTAGAGTCTCAACATCTTTTTTACATCGTGGTGACCAAAACTGGATGCAGTATTCCAAGTGTGGCCTTACCAAGGCATTACCAAGGCATTTATTGCAGCCAGAGGCCCTCCTCGGCTGACAAAACTCTCGCAGTGGCGTCCCCCATCAGACTGACATACTAGTTTTGCAATTTGACCCTGGTAGGATGACGGCCAGAACGGCAGAGAAAGTGTAGACATAGTCCCCAGAGGCTTTCCAGGAATGATGAAAAACCTTAGCCCGTGTGGGTGGAAAGAATGGGCCATATTGTAGGGAGGCCCAGAGGTTGGTGAAAGGGACGGTCAACCCTATGAAAAGTGGCATTGTGCAAGGACAGCTTTACAAAACGAATCCTTACGCTTTTGAGATGGGACTGACCTCCGATCGATGCCATTAACCGCCTGATGTCATTGGAGGACCTTGGAAGCCAGTCCAGCTGTCCTGAAAAAGAGAGGAGGCTGCACAATGGGCCCCGGGATGACCTACGAGATGAAGGCTCTGGATTTATTGCTAAGTGACCCAAAAGCCACGATCTTCTCAGCCTCTCATCTCTAGATCTGAGCCAAACTATGATCAGCATTGCTACGAAGACAGTTTCAGGGAGAGAGAAACTTTCTTGACATGTTCCCAAGGTGGCTTTGCCTTGTTGGTCCTAGTCCCTACAAAAACCGTATCAGGAACTCTGGCACAACTGCACAACCA
>NW_015430187.1:0-1165 GCF_001527695.2 Protobothrops mucrosquamatus | reverse complement strand
TCTCTCTCTCTCTCTCTCTCTCTCTCTCCCTCTCTCTCTCTCTCATTTCACAGTTTTTCATATTTCTTCTCAAAAGAAACAAAAAACTATGTAAACAAATAGCATAATTACAGGCAGAAAATGAAGCAATTAGAAGAAATATGTTAGATAACAAAAAAGAAAAAGAAAAAGTCAGCCAGGCAAATCACACAGGAAAAAAAAACACAATGAGATTTGTGTTAATAAAGCAGATTAGACAGTAACTGTGGATAAACTGTGCACTAAGATCAAAGATATGAGTCTTTATTTGGAAAACATTGCCTTGGATTGGCAGTAGTTTAGGTACAAACCAGGATCTAAATTTCTTTCGCCCACATAATCCACACCCACAGTGAAAATAGCTAGGATTTTCATTGCACCTTAAACCATAATGTGATTAATTTAATTTTGTTTCAACATGAAGTGTGAATCTAGCCTTGTGGTCTGAATATAAACCATGACTTCTGTCTTAACAAGATAGAAGCAATGGCTTATATCCTTAGCATTGGATATGTGGACCTAGCCAATGATGGCTACATCAACCAAACAAGCTTAGCAAATTAATGTGTTCCTTCTAAATAAATGTGCTAATTAAATACAAAACACACACCAAACAAGCAAAAGTGTTGAGAACAAGTTGTATGAAGTCAAGCAAGTTATAGAATGTTCATACAAGCTGAACACTCACAGGAAGAAACCAATGTCAAATTCTCAACCCTGTTGGTTCATCTTCGGAAACCTGACAAAGTCCTTTGCGATCCCAAATTTTTGGCTTGAAATTCAGAGCTAGAGATTTTCATTCTGAAAACCTTCTTACCTAAGACCATTTTTGTTCCTCTGTGATTTGCAGCATCGTTTTCATCCTTCGCTTCAAATATCTCTCTTTAGAGTGACGTACTACGTCCGTGGAATCTTGTACCCTGAAAGGAAATCAGAACACGCTTTTTTAAATTATTTGATGTCCTCCTTTATACCACTCTGGAAGTGATTTTTTTTTTCAATCAATCGCTGATTACAATTCTTCTAACAATCCCAATAAAATTCCCCAACCCTTTTCACAAGTCAATATTAGCAGATGTTATTTGCTTTAAGTCTGAAAGTCTTCCAGAAATATATTGGTGTCAAATGTCTCCTCCTATGTTTTCAT
>NW_015430186.1:0-1165 GCF_001527695.2 Protobothrops mucrosquamatus | reverse complement strand
TCCGCTTTTAGCCCTCGGTGGGTCTTAAGCCACATTGGGAATCTCCTTGGAAAATGAAATATTGCTAAGCTTTAAAGCTCCTTCTTGAAGTAAAAAGAATTTTATTGGAACTGAGATGTCACCTGGACCATAGATTCTTGTCTGCTTTGGTATATTTTATGGTGCTTTGTAATATTGAAAGTCTGGTATAGCTTTTCAATGTTGATTTTTTTAAAAAAAAAAAACATAGACCCTGCTTTTCTTTGCAGAAGGGATTGAAATAGATAGATTGCTCCTTTGCTTTATTCCTTTTCATTTTTGGATATTGGTATACCTTTATATCTACCCTTTTATCCTAAATTCTGATATGCCTGAACCCACTTCAAGCAAGCAGAGTCTAAGTGGCACATGAGGCATTCATCTGCTGTGTTATCTCTTATGTAACTTCCCAGGAGTAACTTTTTTGCTTTAAAAGTCTGGAGCCTTCAGCTTGGCCTCCATATCTGTAGCTGGGTAGCATTTTTGCATCTGACTTGGAGAAAAATGCCAAAGTATTGCCTAAAAAAGTAAGTGAAAATTCAGGCTCAACAGTAACTTGAGAAACTGGGCTGCTTATGACTGCAAGCTAACTCAGAATTGGAGTCTGCACATTGTTTGAATGCACAGATTTTAAAAAAAAAATAGTTAAAGGGAGCTTTGCTCTCTAAGCAGCTCATGGAATTACTGCTATGCAGGCTAAATCCCAAAAATGTAGATAACAATCTCTAAGTGCAGAGGTGCAGCACAGGTTAGTGAAGCATTAAGATATGTTTTCAGGACTGTATGGCAACTGCATGTTCCTGAGAAAAAGGTGAAGTTCAGAAGTACCTTTTCAGAAGCAAATTCTAAGCCCTAAATAGTCTTAATAAGAATATTTCTCTGTAAAAACCCACCTCCAATTAAACCAGTGGTTCTCAACCTTTTTAATGCCGCAATCCCAACCAGTCGTAAGTCGAGGACTAAACCGGTCGTAAGTCGAGGACTAAACCGGTCGTAAGTCGAGGACTACCCAACCGGTCGTAAGTCGAGGACTTTCCCTGCCCGGGAGCACTGCGCATGCGTGGTTCCGCCCCCTGCGCCGGCCGAGGCGTAGCTGGCAAGCGGCAGAGACGGAGCAGGCCGACCACCAGCTGGCCCAGCCCAAGGG
>NW_015430185.1:0-1165 GCF_001527695.2 Protobothrops mucrosquamatus | reverse complement strand
CCACACTTGGTCTATTCCCTTTGAAGTCCATTTGCTTTTGTTCTTGACCTAACTCCATGCTATTTTCACAAGACTTCATTTGTATGCAGCCTCAGTCCAAGCCTGCCACCCAGAATTCTGTATAGAAGTTTTATCAGCAGCCAAAATGAATTTACAGAGGGGGAGAATGTGTCTGTCTGTCTGTCTATCTATATACAAAAACACATTATGTGTGTGTTGGGGTGGTGTGTGTTGGGGAGGTGTATGTATGGTAGGTAGGCCCGAGTAAAACTGTAGAAATGATGATGTAACAAAGAAGATGCTTGCTGATTTTTGTGAGACTTTTTTTTTAAAGAAATGTATGTCTTTATAGAAGCAAGCCTTTATATCCTGTTTTATTATATTGTTAAGTAAATTTTGAGGTGGCTAACGACTAAAGATCAGAACACCAATGATTAAAAACAGCTTTCTGTAGGGGAAGCCGTTGCAGTAGAAATAAAATGAGAATGTGATATCTGACACACAAAGACAGGATAAACCCAAATTATTAACACTAATTTATTATAATGAGGAATTTGGGAATTTCATTTGGTTAGATAAAGTAAGAATATAATATAAGAAAATGGTTTAGGAAAAGTATTATATAATGGTACCGCAAAAACTATTTTAAGAAATCTCAAATCCAAGTTGCATATACAATAATTATTGAGAGAAGTGACATTGTCCTAAGATAAATCTAAAAAAAACCCCTAATTGAATTGAACGAGGTGCCGTCATAAGTGTGAAAATGAGTGGCACAAATAGGTCCTATGAAAAGTAACACATACATATTGGGCAATGTTTTTAGCAAACTCTTCCTTTTATTTCTGCTAGTGAAATGGCAGCAACAGAACTATATATGATCTGACCAGACCATGTTCTAGCCTTTAAATACCAGTAGTGAGACACCCAAAAAGTACATTTTACATAGCCCTAATGGGTATAAGACAGAGAGGGCACGCAACTTGGGAGTCCTCCTGGATGCACGGCTGACATTGGAAGACCACTTGTCGGCCGTGACCAGGGGGGCGTTTTATCAGGTTCGCCTGATGCACCAGTTGCGGCCCTTTCTGGACCGGGACGCCTTGCGCACAGTCACTCAGGCTCTCGTCACCTCCCGCCTGGACTACTGCAATGCTCTCTACAT
>NW_015430184.1:0-1165 GCF_001527695.2 Protobothrops mucrosquamatus | reverse complement strand
TTTATACAGTTGTTAATGTATGTAGTTTTCTGGTCAATTTCTTTGGAAACTGTCTAATGCACGTTTCATTAATATCATTAATTGTTGCACAATTTTTCTAATACATGCTTCTAAAATGCAAATTTGCTAGATATAAACTCTCTTCTATAATAATACACTTTTTATTATAGGCTCAGAAACCTGAATTCATTTTTCTGACTGCATCTCTTGCAATAAATGGTTTTATTATGCAGATTTTGACCAGCTAAAGACTGATACAAAGAATATCAATTCAATATTGCAGTCAGATCCATTTTGGGAGTCATTAAATCTTCTTCCATAGACATCTACGATAAATTTCTTTAGGTCCCTAGCTACAACCATCTTATAGAATGTACCACTTAGCTCCAACCATATTATTATTATTACTATTATTATTATTGTTGTTGTTGTTGTTAAAATCCTGTCTTTTTATATAGCAATAGCACTTAGTTTTATATGCCGCTTCATAGTGCTTTACAGCCCTCTTTAAGTGGTTTATAGAATCAGCATACTGTCCCAACAATCTCGGTCCTCATTTTACCAACCTTGGAAGAATGGAAGGTTGAGTCAACTTTGAGGTCAGGATAGAACTGCTAGCAGTTGGCAGAATTAGCCTGTCAATGCTGCAAATACTGTATATTCTTGCTTTGACAATATGCAGAACTGTCTGGTATTTTTATAGTTAAACCTGGCAACAGGGAAAAAGGGAGGAGAATAAGGATAGCCGGGGAAAAAAAAACCGGAAGTAAATCACATCTTCCAAGTTAATTGGAAGATGTGAACCATGACCCCAAAATAAGGGGGGGAAATGCTTTTATTTATTTATTTATTTATTTTATTAATTTAATTTATATCCCGCCCTTCTCCTTACGGACTCGGGGCGGCTAACAACCAGATAAAACACTAATCCCCAAAAACTACAAATTTAAAAACATAAGTAAAAATAAATATTAGTAATTTGGTCAAGTTAATTTAAAAATTGCTTTAAACCCCATTAAAATTTTCCCCTAGGCCAGTCCTGCAAGTTGGAATAGCCAAGTCTTAAGGGCGCGGCGGAAGGAAGGGAGATCAGGGATCACCCTGATCTCTGGGGGTAGCTCATTCCAGAGGGTGGGAGCTCCCACAGAGAAGGCCCTCCCCCTTG
>NW_015430183.1:0-1165 GCF_001527695.2 Protobothrops mucrosquamatus | reverse complement strand
GTGCAAGGTTCACGGCTAACTCGTCCCTAGGTTTGGAAAAAACATCAGGGCAGAAAAAGGAAAGCCCCGGAGCAGAACAGAACAGAACAACAGAGTCGGAAGGGACTTTAGAGGTCTTCTAGTCCAACCCCCTGGTCAAGCAGGAGACCCCCCACACCAAAATTCGGACCAGCGGCTGTCCAATCTCTTCTTGAAACCCTCCGGCGTCGGAGTCCCCACAACTTCGGGAGGCAAGTCGCAAAAAGTCAATAAAACGGGGCCGAATTCGCTTAACAAAGCCACAGGAATTTGGGGGCTCAATCGTCGTAAGTCGAGGACTACCATTAGTAGATTTCTGCGACGGTTAGGGGTCGGACTAGATGATCTCTGAGTGGCCCGTCAACCTTTTCGTTCAACGAGATCTACATAAGCATTTGATAACTTCTTTTTTTTTTAAGTCTGCCAATAGATGAAAGGGTTGGATCCACGCCCGCCCCCTTGATTAAACCAGGGTTGGGTTGTTCGTGGTTTAGGGTGTTTTGGGGAAAATCAGCTCCTGGTTAGCTGCCATTTTTTGCACCAAAGAGACTGCAGAGTTTATTCTCCGAGATCTTTGCATCCCTCGAAACACTACCGGAACACAACAACAACAACAAAAAAGTCCTGAAAAGGCGATATAAATAGCAGGAGTTTTTTATTTCCGACCGCTTTGACCGCCATCTGTGGATTTATTCTCAGCTGCCTTTGGGTCATATTGCAGCTTCGATGTCCCAACGTCCCCAAACCGAAAAAAGAATCCCATTGTTGGGATCTGGGAGATGTCACTGGAATGGGATGTTCTCCTTTCTACCTGTTTGGCCCTGGCTGGGGGGATTATGCGCCACGCATAGGAAAAGGAAAACGATCTGGCTTAGCATTAAACCCTAATCCCAACATCCCATTTCAAGTCTTAAGACAAAGATACCCCTGGAAAGAGAAAGCTGCGCCAATAAACCTGGCCTGTCTTTTGTCCTGGGGTGGAAACCACACCTTCTTCTCCATTACTGGGGTGTGGTGTGTGAACGCCCCGCGGTGGACAAGCCTGAAATCCCTTAAGCTCTGTTTGGCCTTTGCAAACCTGAAGTTGACACGGATGTCCTTTGGCGGTCCAGAAGTTGTGGGGGCTCCATCGTTGGAGGTTTTGAAG
>NW_015430182.1:0-1165 GCF_001527695.2 Protobothrops mucrosquamatus | reverse complement strand
CCGCCGGCAGCTTCTTCAGCCGAAACCTCTCGCAGACCATCTTGGAAGGAAACATCTTCCCTGGCGAACAGTCTCTGCTGCAATTCTGTGTTTCTCAGCCCGCATACAAAACGATCGCGAAGTCTTTCTTCTAAGTCCTTGAAGTCGCACGGTTTAGCTGCTCTTTTCAAGGCCGCAACGTAGTCTTTTGCTGATTCTCTGACTCGCTGATCTCTCTGTTGAAATGTGTGCCTCCAAGCCATGACTGATTGCTTGGGCTGGAAGTGTTCTTTTAAGGTTTTCTTGAGGTCGGAGTACGATACCGTTTCCAGCGAGTCTGGGGAGATTAAACTCTCGGCTATTTCAAAGGTGTCTTGCCCACAAATGCACAACAATGTGGCAGCCTTTAAGCCTTCCTCTCGAACCTGATTGATGCGAAAGTACGTCTCGACTCTTGCCACGTAAGATTCCCACCTCTCGGGGTGAGAGACGTCGAATTCTTCTAAACGCCCAACTTTAGCCATGATCGATGGTAAAGGTTCTTCTTCTTCAGTCGCACGCACCCTCCAGCGATTTCGTACTGGCAAGATAACGCTGACTACCACGCCGTTTCTTTCCTGGACTTCTTTGGGTGAGTCTTCTAGCTTTTCTTAGCCGTAGAGACTGGATCCCACCCTCGTCGCCAGTGTTAAGTCCTGAGAATAATGGCGCTTGAGACGATTCATCTTCAACAAGTCTTTATTGTTTGCTCACTCTACGAACAACCAGAGCAGAGGCACGCAGGCCTCTATTTATACCCTCTGATCCCCGGGCAAGTTCAACCAATCATGAGGCGGGCTTTTCCCGCCTTGCGCATGCGCACAAGGCTGGCGCCACTCAGTCTGGTCCCGGGCAGCTTCTGCAAATGCCCGGGACTCTTGCAACGTCCCGAGCCTGCCTCTTGCAGGCTCAGGACACAACAGATGGGACATAGGAATCTATTATATGGGGGGGGAGAGGATTCCCTGGAGGGGAGGGCCGAGGATTTTGCTCAATATCTGTATGACAAAGTCGCTCGGATTCGAGAAGGTCTTGACTCTGACTGGGTGGCCCCGGGGGAGGAGTCAGGAGTAAGTCTTGAGACGGTTATATGGGAGGAGTTTGACTCTGTGGCTCCTGAGGATGTGGACAGGATTCTCGGGAGGCT
>NW_015430181.1:0-1165 GCF_001527695.2 Protobothrops mucrosquamatus | reverse complement strand
ACATTAACCATTTTTCTTTAACCAGATGTACCAGCTATTGTTTTTACATATTTCACATTTTCCTGTTCTATGAGAAATGAACAATTTCTCCAGTTGGATTTCCTTTATAACAGTGGCCCCCAACCTTTTGGGCACCAAGGACCGGTTCTATGGAAAAAGGTTTTTCCACGGAACCGAGGGGGCGTGGTTTTGCATGCTGCCTGCATCCCGCAGATGGGATTTTGCTTGTGTGCAAATTCTGGTTGTTGGCATACTGCGACTCGGTGCCAATCCACAGACCGGGGGTTGGGGAGCCCTGCTTTAGAAGGAAAGAGCACTAGAAGCTAATGGTATCTAAAAAGAAAATCTATTTATTATATAAAAACAAATGCATTGGGAATCAGTTGAAACAAACACTCCAACAGGTACAAATCTGATTCCTCAATTGAAGTATATTCTGTACTATCACCTTCTTTCCAAAAAGACAACTTACAGATCTATAAAGAAGCCAAAAAAAAGGTTCAGCCCCCCCCCCTCTATGATAAGTTCTATTAGAAAAGATGAACAGCTTGGTATGGTGGTGAAAGGGCTGGATCAGAAACTGTAATAATAATAATAATAATAATAATAATAATAATAATAATAATAATAATAATAATAATAATAATAATAATAGTAAAGTTGGAAGGGACCTTGAAGGTCATCTAGTCCAACCCCCTGCTCATGCAGGAAACCCTATACCATTTCGGACAAATGGCTGTCCAGTCTCTTCTTAAAAACTTCCAGTGTTGGAGCATTCACCGCTTCTGGAGGCAGGTTGTTCCACTGGTTAATTGTTCTGTCAGGAAGTTTCTCCTTAGTTCTAGATTGCTTCTCTCCTTGATTAGTTTCCACCCGTTTCTTCTTGTCCTGCCTCCAGGCGTTTTGGAGAATAGCTTGACTCCCTCTTCTTTGTGGCAACCCCTGAGATATTGGAACACTGCTATTATGTCCCCCCTCGTCCTTCTCTTTGTTAAACTAGACATACCCAATTCCAGCAGCCGTTCCTTATATGCTTTAGCCTCCAGTCCCCTAATCATCTTTGTTGCTCTTCTCTGTACTCTGTACTGTGAAGCTGTAAATTGTAGTCCTCCTTAGGCAGAGAAGCTGGCTGGAAGCCTTTGGGCCAGTCATTCCCTCTCAGCCC
>NW_015430180.1:0-1165 GCF_001527695.2 Protobothrops mucrosquamatus | reverse complement strand
TCTGCTTGGGTGGCTTTCCATAGAGCCACAGGGTTACAGATGAGCAAGTCCAGGTCAGAATGATCACATAGAATCATGTTCTTTCCCTCCTGTTTCTTAGTGAATATTAGTAAGGTGACCAACCGTCCTCCTTTAGGGAGGACAGTCCTCCTTTTGTAAGTTCTGTCCTCCCTCGAAAAGTGTCCTCCTACATGTCCTCCTTTTTGATATTTGAAGACTAATCTGCAGGGCTTTTTCTCTCTCATAGAATGCTCAGAATGGCGTTCCGGCACCTTTTTTTTGATGGTTTGTTTTCAACTTTTGCATGAGCTGTGCTACTCCCCCTATTGGTTTTCGAAAGCCAATAGGAATTGCTGCTGAGCGTGCCAAATTGCTGCTGAGCGTGGCCGGCAAACTTTGCACATGCAAGTTGTCTGAAGCGAAAGCAAATTGTCAGGAACTTTGCACCCTTCCCTGCTACCCAACTACACCATCTCCTAGTTAGTCCCGAAGATACCTGGAGGAGACTGGAGCGACGACACCACGGTAAGTTTCTCTTGATCTTTGGCCCTGCTAGGGCAATAATGACTGCGGGCGCAAGAGGCTGGGGCGGAGGGGCTGCTGCGGGTGGGGGGTGTGAGGGGCGGTGGGGGCCGGCTGCCCCCCATGCTGTGGGAGCCACGGGGCCTGCTCTACACGGGGCTGTGCAGGGTGGGCGGTGGTGCTGGCGGGGCGGTTGCAGGCGGGGTGTGTTGACGGCAGGCTGCCCCCCGGGGCCGGAGCCGGCGCGGCTAGTGCTTTGGGAGCCGCGGGGCCCACTCTGCATTTATCATATTATAGTGTATTCTGTATTATTGTTGCAATGAATAAAATGTTTCTTTTATTTACGATATTTTTTTCTTCAATTTAATTGTGTCCTCCTTTTCATTGTAAAAAAGTTGGTCACCTTAATATTAGTATCGTCTGAACTGTAATTACAGGTTTGTATATTTATTTATTTATTTATTTATTTATTGTATTTATATCCCGCCCTTCTCCTTTCGGACTCAGGGCGGCTGACAAATGATAAAAAGCTAACATATTACACCTAGTTAAAATTTGATTAAAATGAAATATTTGAAAATGTCAAATTTAAAAGTAATTAAAACCCCTATAAAATCCCCTAGGCCAGTCCCGCTTGCTGGAA
>NW_015430179.1:0-1165 GCF_001527695.2 Protobothrops mucrosquamatus | reverse complement strand
TAACCCGGGGACAACCTTTTGTGCGACCTTTTTGGTCTGGAAACCGTTTCAACACACCGAACCACGTCCTCGGCAACCTCGCTCCGGGTGGGATCCCGACTTTGGCCGTCAACCTTCCTGATGATCCGCTCCGCCGGAGCAAAGGTGAGCGGAGTCCGAATTCTTCCGAGTTACTCATTGACCGGAAAAAAAAAAAAAATCAGCTTTTCCTGCTTTTAAAATACAAAACCGTCTCGTTTATTTTATTTTATTTTTTAAATTTAAATATTCCTGGGAAAAGACAGGCAGTCCTCGCCTTAGCGTCCGCAGCGGAGCCTAAAGTTTCTGTCGCAAAGCGAGACCTTTATTAAGCGCCTGAAGAAGGCAGGACAAGAAGCAACGGATGGAAACTAAGCAAGGAGAGAAGCAACCTAGAACTAAGGAGGAATTTCCTGACAGTGAGACAAATTAACCAGTGGAACTCCTTGCCTCCAGAAGCGGTGAATGCTCCAACACTGGAAGTTTTTAAGAAGAGACTGGGCAGCCATTTGTCCGAAATGGTATAGGGTTTCCTGCCTGAGCAGGGGGTTGGACTAGATGACCTCCGAGGTCCCTTCCAGATTCTATTCTATTCTATTCTATAATTCTATAGTTCTATAATTCTATATTCTATTCTATTCTATTCTATTCTATTCTATTCTATTCTATTCTTAATTCTATTCTTAATTCTATTCGTAATTTTCTTCTCTTCTATAATTCTGTATTCTATTATATAATTCTATATTCTATAATTCTATATTCTATTCTATTCTCTATTCTAAACTATTATAATTCTATACTATAAATCTATACTATACTATACTATATTCTATTCTATTCTATTCTATATTCTATTCTATTCTATTCTATTCTACTCTATTCTATAATTCTATATTCTATAATTCTATTATTCTATTATTTTATATTCTATCATTCTATCATTCTATCATTCTATTCTATTCTATTCTATATTCTATTCTATTCTATAATTCTATATTTTATAATTCTATAATTCTATCATTTTATCATGTTATCATTCTATAATTCTATAATTCTATTCTATTCTATTCTATAATTCTATATTCTATCATTCTATCATTCCATCATTCTTCTATTCTATTCTACTATATTCTATAATTCTTAATTC
>NW_015430178.1:0-1165 GCF_001527695.2 Protobothrops mucrosquamatus | reverse complement strand
TGCAGAAGCGGTGAATGCTCCAACACTGGAAGTTTTTAAGAAGAGACTGGACAGCCATTTGTCTGAAATGGTATAGGGTTTCCTGGCTGAGCAGGGGGTTGGACTAGATGACCTCCAAGGTCCCTTCCAGATTCTATTCTATTCTATTCTGCTCTATTCTATTTTGCTCTATTCTATTCTATTCTATTCTATTCTATTCTATTCTATTCTATTCTATTCTATTCTATTCCATTTCTATTCTATTCTATTCTATTCTATTCTATTCTATTCTATTCTATTCTATTCTATTCTATTCTATTCTATTCCATTTCTATTCTATTCTATTCTATTCTATTCTATTCTATTCTATTCTATTCCATTTCTATTCTATTCTATTCTATTCTATTCTATTCTATTCTATTCTATTCTATTCCATTCCATTCCATTCTATTCTGACAAATCAGGCCTTTTCAGTCTCACTCTGGCCCCATTACCAGGGATGTTTATGTGTGGTGCTTAAGAGAAAAATCATTTTTTTGGGAGTTGACTTGTGCTTGACAGTTCGATGGCTGAATCTAGTGACCTCCTGCTGTTTGAAAACTCGAAATGACTTGGGGGCACCGGGCGATCTGTTTGACTTACATTACATCCATCAGCGCAGTGCAC
This sequence comes from Protobothrops mucrosquamatus, assembly GCF_001527695.2. Taxonomy (NCBI): domain Eukaryota; kingdom Metazoa; phylum Chordata; class Lepidosauria; order Squamata; family Viperidae; genus Protobothrops; species Protobothrops mucrosquamatus. The sequence continues at coordinate 520 of NW_015430178.1, read as the reverse complement.
GTTGGGCGAAATCAAACAAGCCCGCATGCTCCGGGGCTCATGTTTCATAAGGAATTGGATGGCATGTCACTGAGATGGGTGTACGTGTGCGCCAGGGAGAGAGCGCAAGGCAAGGGAGGCGAACTGACTGCTCAGCGCCACGGGGGGGGGGGGGGGGCTTTCCGGTGCATTTCACCTGTATGAAAAAAAGCTTCCCGAACAGGATAAGGCGCAGATGGGGGAGGCTGTGTAATGGGGGAAGTTCCTGCTTCCAGTAAGGAACGGTTGCTGGAATTGGGTATGTCTAATTTAACGAAAAGAAGGACTAGGGAGGACATGATGGCAGTCTTCCAGTATCTCAGGGGCTGCCCCAAAGAAGAGGGAGTCAAGCTATTCTCCAAAGCGCCTGAAGGCAGGACAAGAAGCAACGGATGGAAACTAACCAAGGAGAGAAGCAACCTAGAACTAAGGAGAAACTTCCTGACAGTTAGAACAATTAACCAGTGGAACAACCTGCCTCCAGAAGCGGTGAATGCTCCAA
>NW_015430177.1:0-1165 GCF_001527695.2 Protobothrops mucrosquamatus | reverse complement strand
ACACGGGTCCAGTAAACATGTGGTGGTGTTCAGCCGTCCCAGCATCCTGTCCATGTCCTCGGGGGTCACAGGATCAAACTCTTCCCACAAAATGGACTCAAGACCTGCCTCCATTGGCCCGCCTGAACTAGTCCAATCGGAGGCTAACCCGGCCCGGATCCGATCGATTTTGTCATGCAGGTAACACCCAAATTCCTCTACCCGACCCTGCAAAGAGACATCCCGGACCCTCTGATGAAGGAGGGAGCGGGACACCCTAAACAGGGCGGCAGATCGGTTACCTGCAGACGCGATAAGAGCGGAGAAATAGTTTCATTTCGCCACTCTTATCGCTACTAGGTAAGCCCTTAAATGGGACTTTACCAATTTCCGATCGGATTCAGAGCGGGTGGCCCTCCAATTACTCTCTAGGTATCTCTTCCGACGCTTCATCACCCTCAGCTCCTCGGAGAACCAAGGAGCCAAGTTAGACCGGCATCGGGTGAGGGGCCGCAAAGGCACGACCCGGTCCAGGGCCCCCGCAGCCGCACCATTCCAGGCGGCCACCAGGTCCTCAGTCGAGCCACGGGTCAAGGTCTCAGGTATTGGCCCAAGCTCCGTCTGGAACCTCTCAGGGTCCATCAGGCGCCTGGGGCGGAACCATTTTGTCACTTCTGGTTCCGCCTCCCCGCGGTGGGGCGTAGCGGTAAGAAAGGCCAGCCGAAGGAGAGAGTGATCTGACCATGACGGGCTCAACGACTATTTCCCCTAAACCACGATCAGTCAGCCACTGGCCGGAGGCAAAAACTAAGTCCAGTGTGTGTCCTCCGGTGTGGGTAGGGACATCTACTAATTGGGTCAGGTCCATGGCCGTCATGGAGGCCATGAACTCCCGAGCCACCTCAGATGCTTCACCTAGCGATGGCAGATTGAAATCCCCCATGACTAGCAGTCTGGGGGTCTCAATCGCCATCTCGGCTATCACACTGAGAAGCTTGGGTAGGGCTGCTGATACATAGCGGGGAGCCAGGTATACAATCAGCACGCCCTGCTGCCTCCCATGACCCCACTTCACACCTAGGGATTCACAACCGGCAGTCTGCGGCACAGTGGTCTCCCTTGGATCCAGGCCTTCCTTAATAATAACCGCCACCCCCCCACCCCGACCCTGGGCTCTCGGCTGGTG
>NW_015430176.1:0-1165 GCF_001527695.2 Protobothrops mucrosquamatus | reverse complement strand
AAATGCTCACAACAATGAAAACCTCGGACAGGAGGAAGAGCGCTGCCGGGTGGGCAGGCAGGTGTCTTGCTCGGCTGTGGCTTGGGGGGCACTTTTTTCAGTGCCATTGGAACTTTGAACAGTCACTAAGCGAACTGTTGTAAGTCAAGAACTACCTGCACTTCATCACTTTTTTCCTTTTTTTTTTTTTTTTTTGGTCATCAAGTTTTTGACACCTTGCTAGGCGACTGGTGGTACTCAGATGTTGCCATATCCTAAAAGTGGTACAATGGGTGAAAAGTTTGGAAAGCCCTGAACTAGAGGTCGGGGAGGATAGCCTGCGTTTTGCAATAATTGGTGAATGTGATTTATGAATAATAATAATAATAATAATAATAATAATAATAATAATAATAATAATAATAATAATAATTAATAATGATAATAATAATAAAGTTGGAAGGGACCTTGGAGGTCATCTAGTCCAACCCCCTGCTCAGGCAGGAAACCCTATATACCATTTCAGACAAATGGCTCTCCAGTCTCTTCTTAAAAACTTCCAGTGTTGGAGCATTCACCGCTTCTGGAGGCAGGTTGTTCCACTGGTTAATTGCCCTCACTGTCAGGAAGTTTCTCCTTAGTTCCAGGTTGCTTCTCTCTTTGGTTAGTTTCCATCCGTTGCTTCTTCTCCTGCCTTCTTTGGAGAATAGCTTGACTCCCTCTTCTTTGGGGCAGCCCCTGAGATGTTGGTAGACTGCTATCATGTCCCCCCTCGTCCTTCTCTTCATTAAACTAGACATGCCCAATTCCAGCAACCGTTCCTGATATGTTTTAGCTTCCAGTCCCCTGATCATCTTTGTTGCTCTTCTCTGTACTCTTTCTAGGGTGGGGATAGTAACTTTGCAACTTAGTAACCAGGGGGAGGGGAATTTAGTCTTGGGTTCACCTTTGTTCGTGCCGGTATGTTTGTAGGCAAATAAAAAAAATTTCTCCGCCTTAAAAATTCTTTCCATTGGTCTCACCCATCGGAACCATGACACCGAACTGCATCCATACCTGTATGTTGAATTCAGCCATGTGGTTGGTGCATCAGGGCAACCCAGGCAATTGGGCTAATGGTGTAAAAACCATGGTTAAATGTACATTGCAGACCCAAGGGAGTGCTGGGGGGGGGGGAGAAAGATTC
>NW_015430175.1:0-1165 GCF_001527695.2 Protobothrops mucrosquamatus | reverse complement strand
AAATCCCTGAACATCCGGTTCTCTGCCTGGATGCAGGCCTGGGCCTCTGAGGCCTAGAATGGACTTCCGGAAGTGACATCCATGCACTTCCTGCGGCCTGTTCTAAGCCTGGGAAGCCTCCTCTAGGCCTCTGAGGCCTAGAACGGACTTCTGGAAGTGACATCAGCACACTTCCGGCGGGCTGTTCTAGGCCTGGGAGACCTCTTCCAGGCCTCTGAGGCCTAGAACGGACTTCCAGAAGCAGCATGGGTTCAGCTGGTTCTCCGAACTCAACAAAATTTAGCTATCGGTTCTATCGAACCGGTGTGAACCGGCTGAAACCCACCACTGCAGGGATTGCATCTCCCAGAATTCCCCAGCCCTCATGGATTCTGGGAGTTGAAGTTCACTCCTTTTAAAGGGACCTAGTTTGAAAAACAAAACAAAATACTGGTTTAGGTGTCTATCTGATCTCTGGTTGTATATCGTACAGCAGAGTTTCCCTAAATTGGGCACTTTCAGACGCATGGACTTCAACTCCCAGAATTCCCCAGCAGTGATGAATCCTGGGAGTTGAAGTCCACACGTCTCCAAGTGGCCGGCTGAGGGAAACTCTGCTCTGCAGATGTTTGAAGAGACGTCCTGAATGGAATTCCCTGTTTAATCTCTTGGAATCTTCTTGATTTAGCTGAACCGGATCACCCGAAGTGACAGAATAAAGTCCAGGATCCTTTTCGGGTTCACAGTCAAATTGAGACCAAAAAGATGGGGGAAATAATATCCCTTCCGCTCTGGAGAGATCTGACAGCTTCGCTTGCATCTTACAAATTGCAATGGCTGATTTTTTATTTTTTATTTTAAAACCTCTCATTTTGATACTTCCAAATTGCACAATAAACTCTCCTTTGGACCACAGCTGTGGAAAACGTCTGGGTTTCTTTTTTTCCCCTGGAGTGAAGAACCTGGGATGGGAAAGATGGGAAAGAGAGAAAGAAAGAAAGAAAGAAAGAAAGAAAGAAAGAAAGAAAGAAAGGGGAAAAGAAAGGAAAGAAAGAAAGAAAAGAAAGAGGAAAGGGAAGGGAAGGGGAAAAGAGGAAGAAAGAAACGAGGAAAGGGAAGGGGAAAAGAAAGAATGAAAGAAAGAAAGAAAGAAAGAAAGAAAGAAAGAAAGAAAAGAGGAAAGGGA
>NW_015430174.1:0-1165 GCF_001527695.2 Protobothrops mucrosquamatus | reverse complement strand
TTAAAAAGAAGCTAACACTTAAAGTGAAATTGCAGGGAATTCCATTATCGATGGAACTTGACACAGAGTCTGCCCTATCCATAATTTCCCTCAATACATTTCACAAAGTCTGCAACAGCAGTGGCCAGAAAGTTTCCCTAAGGCCCTCTAATGTAATCCTTATGGATTTCCAAAATTCTAAAGTGTGCGTTAAGGGGGAGGCCACCCTTAGTGTACAGTACAAGAATTTTGCAGGCCCCCTAGACATGTTGGTTGTAGGGGGTGAACGAACGAGTCTCATTGGACTCGATTGGTTTGAGGCCTTGGGAATTCAGGTAACTGGACTGAATAAATTGGAAACACAGACCCTTGCTGATGTATGCAAGGAGTTTGCAGATGTGTTCAGCTCTAAACTTGGGTCCTACATGGGACCTCCTGTTTCACTTAAGTTGGATCCAACAGTACAGCCCATCAGGGTTAAGCCTAGGAGGGTACCATTCGCTCTTAAGAGCAAGATTGACGCTGAGCTGGACAAGTTGCTCCAGCAAGGTATTCTAGAGCCTGTAGATTCCAGCCCGTGGGAAACCCCCATTGTAACGCCTTTAAAGGCAAACGGGGACATCCGGATTTCTGCTGACTACAAATGCACTCTAAACAAGGCCCTACAGCAACATGCTTATCCTGTGCCTGTAGTGAGCCACATTTTAGCTTCCCTGAAGGAAGGAAAATTTTTTGCTAAGCTTGATTTGGCTCAGGCTTATCAACAGCTGCCTGTTGATGAGGCTGCAGTTGAGGCCCAAACTATTGTCACCCATCGTGGAGCTTTCAGGGTGAAGAGGTTACAGTTTGGGGTGAATGTCGCTCCTGGCATTTTTCAAAGTGTGATGGAAAACACCCTGAGGGGTATTCCTGGTGTATGTCCTTACTTTGATGATGTTCTCATCACAGGTGACTCTCCACAAGTGCTGGCTGAGTGGTTAAAGGCCATTTTGCTTCGTTTCCGGAAGGCAGGTCTTAAACTTAAACAGGACAAATGTAAGATTGGTGTCCAATCCACTGAATTCTTAGGGTTCAAGATTGATGCACAGGGTATTCACCCATCTGATGCTAAGCTCAAAGCTATTCAGAAAGCTCCAAGCCCCAAGTCTAAGGGCGAACTGCAAGCCTTTTTAGGTTTGTTGAATTT
>NW_015430173.1:0-1165 GCF_001527695.2 Protobothrops mucrosquamatus | reverse complement strand
AAGGAGGATTTTATTTAGGGACGATTTTAAGTATAATTTTAATTGGAACACAGCCTCTAATATTTGGTTTTTAATTTGGTTTTAGAAGGGTTTTATTTTTGTATATTGTTATTGTATCTGTTTTTAATATGCTGTGCACCGCCCTGAGTCCTGCGGGAGAAGGGCGGTATAGAAATTAAAATAATAATAAAAATAATAAAAAATAATAATAATAATAATAATAATATTGTATGTGCTGTTCTCTAAGGATTCAAGATTATTATTGTAGTATACATCTGGTTTGAATGAATATTACATTGCAAAATATTTTTCACTGATGACTATGAGCAGATATAGAACTCATATTTTATGCTTTGAAGTGGCTGTTCCATGTCCACCAGATACTTGATATTATAATATTTGTATATTTTTTTTAAAAAAATCATACAAGTGGCAGATTCCTATATTAAGCACCTGAAATATTCTCTTAGGCAATCTTATGTCCAATCTTATATCCAAACAGATACATTGGCAACTCAATATTTTTTCAGCTTTAATAACTAACTTTCGAAAATAAATCTAGCTTTTTTTCTGTCTGCAGTATTTCTATCTCATTGTTACAAACTGTAATATCCTTCTCTTACACACCTGTACCTCTTGTGACCCACCCTCAGCCAGCAGGCAGAAAGAAAGATGGATTACCATGAATTTTAGTTACTACCATGGCTTCCTATTATAACAGTTTTCCATAGTCTACAGTCAACTTATCTGGAAGGCACCAGATCTTCATAAAAACAAAAAAATATATACATATTCCCTTGGTGTGCAGCTAAATGCAATTTTCCCAGGAAAGATGTGATTGGTTTGGATTTTATAATAGCATAGTATTGCTTACATGGCAAACGTTATATAACCCTCCATGAGCAACTTGCTTCATATGTTATACAAAGAAGAAACAAAAAAAGTAATGAACTATGCTGAGAATGCCATCTTGCATCTACTATTATGTAATTAACATATATAAACTATTTTATATTAAAATTTATGACCATAGGAGCATCAAATCAGAACTGATCTTCAGTCATTCCTTTTTCTCCCTTTCACCCCAAATGTCATACCCACCTTTATCTGTATTCAAGGAATAAATAAAAAATAAGAAGCCCTGGTGGACCAGTGATTAAAGTGC
>NW_015430172.1:0-1165 GCF_001527695.2 Protobothrops mucrosquamatus | reverse complement strand
GGGCCTCCTCAGGGTGCCGTCGGCCAAACAGTGTCGGCTGGCGACCCCCAGGGGGAGGGCCTTCTCTGTGGGAGCTCCCACCCTGTGGAACGAACTCCCCCCAGAGATCCGGATTATTCCGGATCTCCCCTCCTTCCGCCGTGCCCTCAAGACATGGCTTTTCCATCAAGCGGGATTGGCCTAGGGGGGGATTTTATAGAGATTTTAAAGGGATTTTATAATATTAAACTTAATACAGGTTATTTAATATATATTTTAATTTGGCTTTTAGAGATATTTATTGTATTGTACTGTTTTTATTTACCTGTAAGCCGCCCTGAGTCCCTCGGGAGAAGGGCGGGGTATAAATGGGATTAAATAAATAAATAAATAAATAAATAAAATTACTTTTTCAGGATTGTAAATTTTATAAGGCTTTTGTTTCACCTTATCATGCTGGAAATAATAATAGCCTTTGCCAGATAAGTTGGTAAAGATTGATTTGATTTAGACCTAATTCAAACAACCACATCATATTACAATATGGAATAATAACCATTTCAGTTCAGCTAAGATATATGATCTTAAGTCAAAAGTTAAGTACTTTACATACACAAGATTCCAAATTTCACACAAAATCACCAGATAGGGGGAAAAAACAGCTAGAGTGTTGATCCTTACACGAACCCTTTCATCTTACTCCAGGGAATTCTAGATAACTGTTATTTATTCTATCCCAGGGGTCTGCAACCTTGACAACTTTAAGACTGTGGACTTCAGCTCCCAGAATTCATCAGCCAGCTGAAGTCCACAAGTCTTAAAGTTGTCAAGATTGCTGTTCTATCCTGAAGAAATCTCTTGGTAGAAGAGAGCATGACTTTTATTTAGCGCTTTTCTGGTGTGATCAGCATTCAGACATGTTTCTCAGTTGCTCTATTCCATGACTCAATGTGTACTATCTGTCTCTCTACAAACCTGAAAATTTATTTCTTTCTATACTTTTCACATTATAGATTTTCATTTTTACCTGTCTTAATTTTTTTCTTGACTGCTGGTAATTTTATTTGATCTGAATCTTAGATTTGTATTCACATCCTAATTCATGCCATAAAATATACTGTGTGAACTTGTACTATTTCAGTTTAACCATTAGATTTCTATGAGAATAAAAGGAGATAAGTATATA
>NW_015430171.1:0-1165 GCF_001527695.2 Protobothrops mucrosquamatus | reverse complement strand
AATACATACATACATACAATAAAAATAAATAAACGCGAACACCAGGATAAAATTAAACTAAAAACGTTTAATAAAATGCTGAGCTTTCGTCGGTCAGCACTACCGACATCATCAGAGCTTAAAAATAGGTCGATGGGAGTCTCTTTTTAATGAAATTAAAGATACATACATACATACATACATACATACATACATACATACATACATACATCCATACATACATACATACATACATACATTTAAAATAAAAAAACTAATAAAATCATAGGGCAGACTTGATGGACCACTAGGTCTTTTTCTGCTGTAAGTTTTCTGTTTCTAAGGTAGCTTGAGCTACCAGAGAAGAATTGGCCCAAAGTTACCCAGAGAACTGCCATGGATGAGGGTGGGCTAGAATTTTGATATTCCCATTCAACACTTCAACTACTAGATCACACTGGCACAGTGGGTCGAATGCATAGCCCAAGTTAGTATTAAATTAGAGGGGAATAATTTGTTCTAAATCAGATTAAATTGCAATTCCATTTGTGTCCACCAGGTGGGGTATCCTATTCCACAGGGGTTCATTCTAATTCCACAGCACTTGAGCAGCTGTTCAACTGCTTTAGCTCATCCCTGTGGCATCTTTTGCCACATAGTTCAGGAAGGGACTAGACACCTTTGCACTAACTCTGCCTACTCCATTAAGGCACATATCTTTGTTAAGGGGGCATCATTGCTCCCGATCCACAAAGCTTTCTTACACTGCATTCAATTCCCCAAACCCGAATAATCCAAAGTTAGCTGAGCTAACTGTTGCCATTTATCTTCTTCAGTTTGTACTTGGTCTTCTTTTATTTTCAGCAAGAGAGTCATGCCTTCCTCACTTCCTGCCATTCGGACAGCCTTTGCAATATTTTAATTTTTTCTATTCTAACATTTCTCACGATAACTTCAGCATTTAATTTAAATAGACGGACACACCGATTCTGAACCATTTGGTTGCTCCATAACAATAGCACTCTTGCAGAAGCTATGGCAAAACAACCTATGGCAAAAAATAACAAAAGATAAAGTGTGTAGGTACATAGATCCTATTTATTTCGAATAGAATCATCAAAATTGGCAAGCAAATTGAAATCTCCCTCCCTCCCTCCCTCCCTCTCTCTCTCTCTCCCTCCCTCCC
>NW_015430170.1:0-1165 GCF_001527695.2 Protobothrops mucrosquamatus | reverse complement strand
ATCTAGAGAAAGGGAAGTGCATATGGAATTATAGACAATAAGGTCTTGTCCCCTGGGAATTCTCCATTCAAATTGCTGGTTTTATTTAGGAAAATTGGTTGTTGAGAATTTGTTCCATGTATGTTCATGTAGGCAGGTTAATAGTCTAACCATTGAAGTTGTAATCTGAAACATGTTTCCTTAAAAGAAGAAGTGGTAGCGAATTTTGCTGATTCCCACGCTGGTGGGGAAAAATAAATCATTTTTCTAATTACTATTTAAACTAGAACACAGTTATCCTTCAAATTCTTTAAGTAAGTATATTTACAGGCTATTTATTAGAAGAGGAAATTAAATACAAATAAACTGTTGACAAAATGTGTACACTGGATAAATCTGCATATAAAAATATATCAGTTAGAAAAGTACAAACATAACATCTCTGAATTCTCTATAGCCATTTTTTACCACTGTAACTCAATGTGAAAATTAAGTTGTAAACCAAAGGACACCAAAACAATTCAGAAGAATTTATTAGGAGGTTGTCGGCATCTAAGTACATATAGTTCACCTTCAGCAGACATATTTTATTTTGAATTTCAAAGCATTGTTGACAATGTTCTGTGGAAGATTCACTCGAGCAAACCTCAAAGTGATGAGGTAAGAGAAATGGTGCTCATATGGACTAGTAATTGTTTAAAAACATAGAAGCTAGAGGGGGTGTGACAAGTTCAAGAATACACTCAATTTCAGTAACTTTTTTTCCTTTGTCGGTTCATCTGAAGGAGAGATGGTCCTATGGGCAAAATATATCAGCTGAAGTGATCCATGGAAATGTTCTGAAACTTTACCTCTGGGTGGACTATTACATCATCAATGAAAATTTTGAGGACCACCATATGATATTCTTCGTACCAAAATGTACAAGATGTCCATTCGTACCAAGATGTACCATACTTGTGAATGGGAATCTGAAGCACAATGTATTAATAATAATAATAATAATAATAATAATAATAATAATAATAATAATAATAATAATAATAATAATAAAGTTGGAAGGGACCTTGGAGGTCATCGAGTCCAACCCCCTGCCCAGGCAGGAACCCTACACCATTTGAGACAAACGGCTGTCCAGTCTCTTCTTAAAAACTTCCAGTGTTGGAGCATTCACCACTTCTGGAGG
>NW_015430169.1:0-1165 GCF_001527695.2 Protobothrops mucrosquamatus | reverse complement strand
TTCCAGTGTTGGAGCATTCACCGCTTCTGGAGGCAGGTTGTTCCACTGGTTAATTGTTCTCACTGTCAGGAAGTTTCTCCTTAGTTCTAGATTGCTTCTCTCCTTGATTAGTTTCCACCCGTTGCTTCTTGTCCTGCCTTCAGGCGCTTTGGAGAATAGCTTGACTCCCTCTTCTTTATGGCAACCCCTGAGATATTAACCTGAATGTATCCTTTGTGGTCCAGGGAGAAAGATCCTCCAGTATCCATTTCAGTTGCTAGAATTCGATCAGGATGATATTTTGGGGGGTGGGAAATCTCTCTAAAATTGCAATCCATCAAATCTAGACAAGACAAGCCACGATCTGGTTGATTGTCTTTAGGGAAAGATAGCCCTCAGATCTGTTTATTCCTCTTCGTATTTCTCCTCCCTGAGATGATAAAAACACATCCGGGAAATGCCATTGGTGACCCCTTGACAGATAAAACAAAAATCCCAATTTGAAATAGAAGCTTGTGTGTTTTTCTCAGATTTGCAGAGTTACAAACAAGAAGTTAATCTTAGGTCAAGCAAACCCAAGTACAAGCTGTGGAGGTTTGGGTCCGAGTCCAAAGTCCGAGCTCGGGGTGAGGAATGGAAGGGCAGAAAATCAGCTGGGAATCTGCTGACCACAATTGTGTGACAGTCTTCCATTCATCCTGGATGGTTTGCCTCATGTTCTTCTAGGAAAGGGGATGGAAAGGACTCAGTAACAGCAACAGAGTTGGAACGGATCTTGGAGGTCATCTAGTCCAACCCCCCCCCCCCGCTCTTGCAGAAAATCTATACTATTTCTGATAGATGAGTGTCTAGTCTCCAGTGTTGGGGCACCCACAAATTCCGAAGGCAATTTGTTCCACTAGTTAATTATTCTCACTGTTAGGAATTTTCTCCATAGTTCTAGGTTGCTTCTCTCCTTGACATTTCTCTTTTTTTTTATTTTTTTTATTTTTTTTATTATTTAAACCAACAAAACAAAACAAAACATAACACACATATATACACAGTATATATTTTAACAGCAATTTCGTAACAGTAATCTTCTATTATTTACATTTCCCCCCTTATTCTTCTTTAGAGTATTTGTCCTTGTTGCCCCATTATTTCTTATTTGCATTTTTCTTCCTTCATACATTATTATACACAC
>NW_015430168.1:0-1165 GCF_001527695.2 Protobothrops mucrosquamatus | reverse complement strand
ACCTGAATATATGTTTACTTTTCGAATTTGAGGTCAGTTTCACATTTTGACTTTCCATGCTCAATTGGCTATTTGCCAACAAATGCAAGATACACCGTGGCCTAACTCCAAAAGGAGAGGTCGCATCCGGAAAACATATGATTTCTCGGGTTCCCCAACTGGTGGGGAACCTGAATATATGTTTACTTTTCGAATTTGAGGTCAGTTTCAAATTTTGAGCTTCAATGCTCAATTGGCTATTTGCCAACAAATGCAAGATACACCGTGGCCTAACTCCTGAAGGAGAGGTCGCATCCAGAAAACATATGCTTTTTCGGGTTCCCCAACAGGTGGGGAACCTGAATATATGTTTACTTTTCGAATTTGAGGTCAGTTTCAAATTTTGACTTTCCATGCTCAATTGGCTATTTGCCAACAAATGCAAGATACACCGTGGCCTGACTCCTGAAGGAGAGGTCGCATCCGGAAAACATGATTTTTCGGGTTCCCCAACTGGTGGGGAATCTGAATATATTTTTACTTTTCGAATTTGAGGTCAGTTTTAAATTTTGAGCTTCAATGCTCAATTGGCTATTTGCCAAAAAATGCAAGATACACCGTGGTCTATCTCCTGAAGGAGAGGTCGCATCCGGGAAAAATATGATTTTTTGGGTTCCCCAACTTGTGGGGAACCTGAATATATGTTTACTTTTCCAATTTGAGGTCATTTTCTAATTTTGACTTTCCATGCTCAATTGGCTATGTGCAAACAAATGCTACATATGCCCTGTCCTAACTCCTGAAGGAGAGGTTGAATCCTGAAAAAATATGATTTTTCAGGTTCCCCAGTTGGTGAAACTGACCTCAAATGTTTACTTTTCGAATTTGAGGTCAGTTTCAAATTTTGACGTTCCATGCTCAATTGGCTATTTGCCAACAAATGCAAGATACACCGTGGCCTAACTCCTGAAGGAGATGTCGCATCCGAAAAAAATATGATTTTTCAGGTTCCCCAACTGGTGGGGAATCTGAGGATATGTTTACTTTTCGAATTTGAGGTCAGTTTCAAATTTTGACTTTCCATGCTCAATTGGCTATTTGCCAAGAAATGCGACATATGCCCTGGCCTATCTCCTGAAGGAGAGGTCGCATCCGGAAAAAAATATGATTTTTCGGGTTCCACAAC
>NW_015430167.1:0-1165 GCF_001527695.2 Protobothrops mucrosquamatus | reverse complement strand
GAAGGAAGGAAGGAAGGAAGGAAGGAAGGAAGGAAGGAAGGAAGGAAGGAAGGAAGGAAGGAAGGAAGGAATAGAGACTAGAATAGAAGCTGGAAGGGACCTTGGAGGTCTTCTAGTCCATCCCCCTGCTCAAGCAGGAGAACCTATACCATCTCAGACCAAGTGACTGTCTAGTCTCTTCTTAAAAAATCTCCAGTGATGGAGCGCCCACGATTTCTGAAGGCAACTTCTGTTCCACTGGAAGGAAGGAAGGAAGGAAGGAAGGAAGGAAGGAAGGAAGGAAGGAATAGAGACTAGAATAGAAGCTGGAAGGGACCTTGAAGGTCTTCTAGTCCATCCCCCTGCTCAAGCAGGAGACCCTATACCATCTCAGACAAGTGACTGTATAGTCTCTTCTTAAAAAAATCTCCAGTGATGGAGCGCCCACGATTTCTGGAGGCAGGCTGTTCCACCGACCCAGCGCCTTTTCATCCTCACCATCAGGCTTTGGTGCAGGACTCTTAGCGCACCACCTAGCCCTGATGATGTTCCCTAGTTGGGCAGTGAGAGGCGTCTGCGAGGAAAAACCATCCCGCTCAGAGAACCCCCAAAGGACCCCACAGAACTGACCTCGCATCCCCCAAGAGTGTGCGAAGGGGAAAAACGGTCCGCGCTCGGCCAAGACCCCGGGGTGGGGGTGGGGGAGACGTTTGGGCCGCTAAGACGCGCGCCCACTCCCCACGGCGGAGCGGGGGAGGGGTCGCTCTCGGGAGAAGAAGGAACGACCCGGCCTGACCCGGAGGAGGGGGCGGCTGGGTTCTGGGGAGGGGGAAGGAGAGGGAGAAAAGTTACTTTGCAAAAAAAGTTGCGCAGCTTGTGGCCGTTTCATTTTTCGCCAACCTGCGAGCGGGAGGGAGGGGAGGGGAGGCGGCGGGGGACAGAGACCCCCCCACCCCAGCCTCGGCGAAAGGCTGCCGGGGTCGCAGGACACACACACACACACACACACACACACAGCCCAGCTTGGAGCCTTCGTGGAAAGGCACCGGGGCGCGTGGCTAGGCGCAGGGCGCAGGGCGCAGGGCGCGTCCCGGTGGGGGCGCCCAAGCTGGCCGGCTGTCTGGGATGGGGTGGGGTGGGGGGTGGGAGGCCGGCCCCGCCGCCCACCCCTCAAAACATGCCGCTC
>NW_015430166.1:0-1165 GCF_001527695.2 Protobothrops mucrosquamatus | reverse complement strand
AGTTCGCCTTCAACAACTCCCAACACACCTCCACCCAGATGACCCCATTCCATGCCAACGTCAGCTACCATCCACGGCTGTTCCCGTTGTCCATCTCGGATTCCCCTGTTCCCGAGACCCAGGACTTCCTCTCGGAGCTGCAGGCGGTGCAGCAACTGGTGAGGCGGCAGCTGATCCGGGCGAAAGAGGACTATAAACATGTCGTCGACCGCTCTCGATGGGCAACGCCACCGCTGGACGTCGGAGATCGGGTGTGGCTTTCCACGAAACACCTCCCCATGGACCGGCCGGTGAAGAAACTGGACCATCGTTTTATCGGTCCCTTCCCCGTCGAGGCAGTCATCAGCCCGGTGGCCTACCGGTTGACCCTACCACGCTCCATGCGGATCCACCCCGTGTTCCATCGGTCCCTCCTGGTCCCTGAGGCCCCAGCAAGCCATCTCCAACGTCTGACGATGCCTGCCTCCCCAGCCGCAGCCGATGAGGAGGACACCTCGACATACGAGGTGGACAGTATCCGGGACTCCCGTTGGCTGAAGGGGCGCTTCCAATACCTCATCGCCTGGAAGGGATATGGCCCTGAGGATTTCAGCTGGGTAGACGCTTCTTCCGTTCAGGCCCCTGACCTGGTACAGGCCTTTCACGATCGGTTCCCGTCCCGACTGCATCCCGACCGGCAGACCCGGGGGAAGGGCCCTGCGGTGGGGGATAGTGTTGTGGCTCCATCTTGTGAGCCCCTCTTATCGGAGGACGAAGGCTCCGAGCATGAAGGAGAGGAGATGGCTAGGCCTCCCTCTCCAGGACCCTCCTCTTTGGCAATGCCTCAGGTGTCTTCCGACGGAGAAGAGATTGACCAGGAGCCAGGTGGTTCTGAGATTGGCCAGGAGCCCGGTGTTTCTCAGATTGGCCAGGAGCCAGGTGTGTCGGATAATGAGGAAGAAAAGTTGTGGCTGGATCCATGCCAGGGTAGGAGCGACAAGCGTGCGCAGCAGAAAAAGAGACGTGCCAGAGATTAAGCTGAGTCACTGGACCACACCCCACAGGCTATAAAAGGGTGGTGGTGGCCATTTGGACCTCTGTGACGGACAAAAGCTGAATCTCTGGCAAAGTAGTGTGCTGTGGTTTTAAACTGTGTGTATTGTTTTTGTTTCTGTGTGTTTGGAGT
>NW_015430165.1:0-1165 GCF_001527695.2 Protobothrops mucrosquamatus | reverse complement strand
TGGTAACCAATCATTGTAACATCCTCATTAACCCCTTTAGCTATCATTCTATCCTTACTTCTGCTGCCTTTCCGTGTCAAACCACCATGGGGGCGTATCACCTCATTAGGTTTATAATCACTCTCTAGATGTTTCCTCTCATCTCGGATGGAGTGTCTTTTACAACTCATTGTCTCCCCTTGTTGAAAATCATCCTTCCCACCGTCCCATTTATCCATATGGGGTTCTGACACAGAGGCACCTCCCTCCAGTTTATCAGGGAGTCTCCCTTGCCATCGTATCCTTGGGAGACCATCTTTAGGAACCTCATCAAGACAATTGGATACCTCTATATCACCCTTTCCCTCACCCCCTTCTCCAGTCTTATGTAATCCTAATGGCACGAACGTGCCGGCATGTGTTGTTTGTGGGGGTTGCTTGCATATTCCCTCCATTTGCTTCCTCTCATCACCTCCCTGCGTATCATTTAACTTCAGCTGTAAAGCAGTAACCACGATCCCCTTTTCCCTTTCATCAGTGTAAATAGCACACGGGGTGTAACTGCTTTTCCCATTGATTGACTTTGTGCCCTGAGGATGTCGGAAGGATCCGACGAAAGCTTGGCCCCTATGATTGTATGCTTTTAAAAGTTTTTAAAGGTTTTTTACTAAACTTTTAATTGTCTTATACTCTCCTGGTGTTTGCACTTTTATTTTGTATTTTATATATATATATATATTTGTTTTCTGAGGTTTTCGCGGGTGTTTGTATGTAGGTCTTTGGATATTCGGGTTTTCTCCCGCGTAAAATTGGAAGTGTCTTGGCGATGTTTCGACGAAGTCACATTCGTCATCTTCAGGCTGGTCTCTTCAGCTTCGTGCTTCTGGGAGTAGTGTGCACCTCGGCTCGTCTTGGGGGAGAGACAGAGCCGGAGAGGTTGACAGAGCGGAGGCGGCCCGCCGGGAAAGTAGAGCGGGGGCGCCCCGCGAGAGGGACGGAGCCGAGGTGCACGGCACTAAAGTGCCTCACCAACCGCACAAGATCAGTGGTGGGGGAGGGAGGGAGAGGGAGGGGAATGGAAACAAAAAGGAGAAAGAACGACCTACGTCGGGGCGCAGGGAGAGCGGACACCGTGTTCGTAAGAACTCAGGAAACAACTTACATTCCCCCCCACCTCTCAGAGACA
>NW_015430164.1:0-1165 GCF_001527695.2 Protobothrops mucrosquamatus | reverse complement strand
TGCGTGCTGGTTGCTGGAGGGCAGCGTTCAGTGTTAAGGCAAGATGCAAGAGCTCGGCAAATGTCTCGGTTTGATACCCAAGGGGACAGACTGAGCGTAATCCTTAATGTTAATCAGTGTGGCAGTTTGGTAGTTGAAAAGAAGCATAAAAGAGACAGCCAGTTTAATCTAGGGCAGTGGTTCTCAACCTTTTTAATGCTGCGACCCCCAACTGGTCGTAAGTCGAGGACTAAACCGGTCGTAAGTCGAGGACTAAACCGGTCGTAAGTCGAGGACTACCCAACCAGTTGTAAGTCAAGGACTTTCCCTGCCCGGGAGCGCCGCGCATGCGTGGTTCCGCCCCCTGCGCCAGCCGAGGCGTAGCTGGCAAGCGGCAGAGACGGAGCAGGCTGACCACCAGCTGGCCCAGCCCAAGGGAGGTAAGGCACCCGCCGGAAAAGGGGAAAAAATGGCGGACAAAAAAATGGTGGACAGCCTTGCTTGGCGACCCCCGTGAAATGGTCGATCGATCCCAAATGGGGTCCCGACCCACAGGTTGAGAACCACTGATCTAGGGGTTATTAAGGTTATAACCAGGAAACTCTGAGTTTTAAGTCCGTTCTTAGGCATGAAAACTGACTTAAGTGACTTTGGGCCAGTCACTCACTCTCAGCTCAAGGCACCTGCACAGGGTGACGATTGTTGGGGGGTGGGTGGGAAATAGGAAGAGGAATGAGTCTTAGCTGTGTTTGCTGCCTTGAATCATGTATAAAAATAAAAAGGGATAAAAATAAAATAAATCCAACATATTTGTGTTTGCTCAGCATTTTTTTTTGAGGTTTAATCCAACATTCTGAAGCAGCAATTTAGATGGGATTGTATTTATGAATCATCTGCTGTGTTCCATTATTTGGCCTAGGCTTCTTCATTTCTATGGATTTTGCAATTTGTAAAATTCAATTTTCATTTTAAACTTTGCAATTCTTCTGCAATGTAATAACCAATAAAACTATGTGTCAGTATTTTCATTAACATCTGATAGTTATGTAGGTCAGCGTAATTTCTTGCCTTGCAAAGCACTTAGTGATAAATGCAGACTGGCCACATTAGGATGACATGCTGCGTATATGAAACCTCCTGGCAAGAATATATGTGGCTCCCTTTTATTTTGCAGCATGCCACCCAA
>NW_015430163.1:0-1165 GCF_001527695.2 Protobothrops mucrosquamatus | reverse complement strand
GGAAAGGGAGAGGAAGACGGCAGCCCTGAAATGGTTAAAGAAGGGGCCTGCCCGGGTCCATTCACCAGCCCACACAATTGAGCCAGGAAATAAACAAGATGCGGGGTTTTTGTTTCATTTCACAACTCTGAAACAGAAGGATTTCCTCTGGGTCTTTGTTCTCTAGAGAGAGGCCAGCAAGATGCTGCCTGTCAGTCTCAGACCCCAGGAGAGGACCTGTCCAGGCCGAAGGGCCAGTTACGAAAAAGGGCCTTGAGCAGGTCCAAGATGAGACAGAGGAGCTGGGGAACATGGGCACTCCAGAAGACAGGCTTAGGATACAGGAGGACCTGGACAGACTTGAACACTGGGCGCTATCTAACAAAATGAAATTCAATGGTGAAAAAAGTAAGATTCTACATTTAGGCAAGAAAAACCAAATGTACAGGTATGGTATAGGGGGTACCTTGCTCAATAGTAGTAACTAATCTCGGAGTCCTAGTGGACAATCCCTTAAATAGGAGCCAGCAGTGTGCTGCAGCTGCCAAAAAAGCCAACACAGTGCTAGGCTGCATTAACAGAGGGATAGAATCAAGATCACGTGAAGTATTAATACCACTTTACAAGGCCTTGGTAAGGCCACACTTGGAATACTGCATCCAGTTTTGGTTACCGCGATGTAAAAAAGATGTTGAGACTCTAGAAAGAGTGCAGAGAAGAGCAACAAAGATGATTAGGAGACTGGAGGCTAAAACATATAAGGAACGTTTGCTGGAATTGGGTATGTCTAGTTTAAAAAAGAGAAGGACGAGGGGGGACATGACAGCAGCCTTCCAGTATCTCAGGGGCTGCCCCAAAGAAGAGGGAGTCAAGCTATTTTCCAAAGCGCCTGAAGGCAGGACAAGAAGCAACGGGTGGAAACTAATCAAGGAGAGAAGCAACCTGGAACTAAGGAGAAACTTCCTGACAGTCAGAACAATTAACCAGTGGAACAACCTGCCTCCAGAAGCGGTGAATGCTCCAACACTGGAAGTTTTTAAGAAGAGACTGGACAGCCATTTGTCTGAAATGGTGTAGGGTTCCTGCCTGAGCAGGGGGTTGGACTCGATGACCTCCAAGGTCCCTTCCAACTTTTATTATTATTATTATTATTATTATTATTATTATTATTATTATTATTATTATT
>NW_015430162.1:0-1165 GCF_001527695.2 Protobothrops mucrosquamatus | reverse complement strand
CCCTAGGACACACCATCTACCAGAAGAAAACACACACAAACCGCTATCTGCACGCACTCTCACACCATCACCCAGCACAGATCAACTCCGTAGCCAAGACACTCATCTCCAGAACAAAACGCTTAGCTGACGAACAACACCTAAAAACCGAACTACACACTCTCACTAACGTACTAACATCCAATGGATTCCAAAGAAAGAAGATTACCAACCTAATCCAAAAAGAAACCCCCATTAAAATCCAAGACAGAGAACAAGAAAATGGCAAAGCCCTCCTCCCATACATAAAAGGCACCACAGACAGAATCAGCAAGATCCTCCACAAACACAACATCAAGACAGCATTCTGCACAAACCGAAAAATATCCACCATCCTAAGAAACCCCAAAGACAAAACTGAGTTAGAAAATCAAGGAGTATATGAAATCCCTTGCACCGCCTGCCCCACCACATACATCGGACAAACCAACAGAAGAATAAATGCACGCATTGAAGAACACAAGAACTCAGTCAGAAAAGAGGAACCAACTTCTTCCCTGGTCCAACACCTTAAAGCCACAGGACATAAAATTGACTTTAAAAAGATCAGAACTATCGCCAAAACTGAACACTTTAACAACAGAATAATCAGAGAAGCCATCGAGATAGAAAAATGCCCACACAACATGAATAAACGAGATGATACCTCCCGCCTACCAGCCATTTGGAAACCTGCCCTTATTGCCAAATGAGTCCCTAACACAAAGAATGACACCAGACCCACACTCACGAAAACTACACAGGATGTCACCACCACACATCCACACAAAAAGCAAACCCAAACCCACACAGATGATGAGGCATGACCACAAACTAGAAGCCAGTCCACAGCTGCATCATTAGCCACTTTAAACCACTCCAATCCATACATGAAGCAAACTGACACCCACCATAAAGATGTGGCACGACCACGAACACGAAGCCAAACAACAGCAACGAAGCTCACCATCTCAAATCCCCCTGCAACTCAGACTAACCTGAGCACAACAAAGCCCCCACCCAAACAGAACACTCCCCCAGCCAATCAGAGCACAGCCAACCCCCCCATCCAATCAGAGCACAGCCAAGCTCCTTAACCAATCAGAACACACCTCCACCCAATCAGAACACAGCAAAGCTCCCACCC
>NW_015430161.1:0-1165 GCF_001527695.2 Protobothrops mucrosquamatus | reverse complement strand
GGGAGGGAGGGATTAGAATGGAAGGAATAAAGTGGGAGGAAAGGAGAAAGGAAAGAAGGAAAGGAGGAAAAAGGAAGGAACAGGGAGGGAGGGATTAGAATGGAAGGAATAAAGTGGAAGGAAAGGAGAAAGGAAAGAAGGAAAGGAGGAAAAAGGAAGGAACAGGGAGGGAGGGATTAGAATGGAAGGAATAAAGTGGGAGGAAAGGAGAAAGGAAAGAAGGAAAGGAGGAAAAAGGAAGGAACAGGGAGGGAGGGATTAGAATGGAAGGAGAGAGGGAGGGGAGGAAGAAAGTGGAAGGAAAGCAGAAAGGAAGGAAGGAACAAATTACAGGAGAAAGAAGGAAGGAAGGAATTAGGGGAAGGAAGGAAGGAAGGAAGGAAGGAAGGAAGGGTTTTCTGAGATGCCAATGAAGGGGGCAAAATGGTGCAGACTTTGACTTCAATTTCATTTCCTTTCAGTACCACGCAAAGTCCATTGCAAATATCCGGGAAGCAACCCAAAGCTTCACCACGAATCCTCTCTTCTTCCGGCCCGTGGCCATCGCTTTGGACACCAAAGGCCCTGAAATCCGGACAGGGTTGATTAAAGGGGTGAGACGGAGGGATACATTTAAAACTTCTTTCCCCCGTCCCAACTGGGGTTGTTAAGCAACCCCAATTGTTAGGGGAGTAACACTTCCTTGCATCCTGCTCGCGATCTTTTTTTTCCAGGGCGAGAACAAAGAAGTAGAACTGGTCAAAGGATCCCGATTGATCGTGACCACCGATCCGGCCTACCGGGAGCAATGTGATCCGCAGACAATTTGGGTGGATTACGCCAACTTGCCGAAAGTTGTTAAGGTTGGCGGACGGATCTTTATTGATGACGGGCAGATCTCCTTACTGGTCAAGGAGCTCTGTAAGTGTTCCCCCATTGGGCGGGTGGATCCCTTTCGCTCCTTGGCTATTTTAAGAGGGGTGGACTTCAACTCCCAGAATTCCCCAGCCAGCCTGCGTTAAGAGGGGTGGACTTCAACTCCCAGAATTCCCCAGCCAGCCTGCGTTAAGAGGGGTGGACTTCAACTCCCAGAATTCCTCAGCCAGCATGCTTTAAAATGGATGGACTTCAACTCCCAGAATTCCCCAGCCAGCATGCTTTAAGAGGGGTGGACTTCAACTCCCAG
>NW_015430160.1:0-1165 GCF_001527695.2 Protobothrops mucrosquamatus | reverse complement strand
ATACCCTTGATAATAAAATAAGCTTCCAGACCTTCTCTTCTCAACTCCAACAACAACCCCGGCCTTCTCCTTTCCTTTCCTTTTCTATCCTTCCTCCTTCCACTCACGCCAGCCACACCCAAAGCCAACTGCAGCTGTCCCAATCTTTTCCTTCCCAGTCAAGCTCCTGCGAGCACTCTCAGGCAGTCCCCGCTACACTGATAACTAAGGTTTCCTGGGGAATCCCCTTTGAAGTACTAACTTGGTCTAATTCTGCTAAGTGTTTTTTAAAGTCAACCAAGGTGATCCAGGTGCTGCCACATCATATAAGGACAAAATGAATAGTAGTTGCAAAACTCTAACTCTGAAGTCTCAGCAACTACTGGAAACAAACAACCTACTAGTTATTATGAAAACAAAAATATTTAATCTCAAAACCAAAGAGAACACTAAACAGAAATTTGTAGCAACATGGTGGCTTCTGCAGGATTCTGAAGAAATTGTCATTTTCTTCACTTTTTTTCAGAGACAAAACTTTAATCTGTCTAAGCAAACAGGTTAAAGAATCATAGTTATGAGCACAGCTAAATATATTTTATGCTGTGATTGGACATGTAAACTCCTGCTTTCTACCAAGAGTTTGCTTATAGCTACTAAGACCATATTTGCTTCATATAGAATTAACAATAGTGTATATTGATTTATCACAGGATTTTGAAGACACAAATATATTTAAATCTTGAAAACACAGAATTCCCTGTGTAATAGTTGAAAGTGGACAACTCTTCTATACTCTTTGAAAAGTTAGCAAATCCTCAAGAAGTCTTAAATCTCTAAAAAAAACATAAGTTCATCTTTCCAAAATAATATTAACATCAAAATGACATGTTTCTAAGCTAGTAATCAGCTACAGAAACTCGCTTGCGTTCATGTTGGAAGCACCAAGCCGCTTCCGGGTTGAAAGGATTAGCTGGTGACATCACCAGTTGGGGAATGCCCAGATGGGGGCTCCTTTCATGTCCTGTTAATGTGCCCACCAAAATGGTACCTACCTACTTGCAATTGCATGTTTTAACTGCTAGGTCAGCAGGAGCTGGAGTGAATGACAGGAGCTCACCCCTTCACACAGCAGCACTCTGGTGAACATGGGCTTGCTAACCTCCAATCCAGCATCCGAACTACATAG
>NW_015430159.1:0-1165 GCF_001527695.2 Protobothrops mucrosquamatus | reverse complement strand
TACATCTGGCTTCCCCATTGGCTTTGCTTGTCAGAAGGTCAGAAATGGGGATCATTGCAAATGTCATAAACATGAGTCAGTGGCCAAGGGTCTGAATTTTGATCACATGACCATGGGGATGCTACAATGATTGAAATAGCAATAGCAATAGCACTTAGACTTATATAGTGCTTCACGGTGCTTTACAGCCCTCTCTAAGCGGTTTGATAGAGTCGGCATATTTGCCCCCAACAATCTGGGTCCTCATTTTACCCACCTCGGAAGGATGGAAGGCTGAGTCAACTCTGAACTGGTCAGAATTGAACTGCCGGCAGCCGGGCAGTCAGCAGAAGTAGCCTGCAATGCTGCATTCTAACCACTGCACCACCATGGCTCTTAAGTGTGAAAAATGGTCATAAGTCAGTTTTTTCAGTGCTGCTGCAACTTTGAATGGTCACTAAATGAACCATTGTAAGTCAAGGACTATCTGTAATCCGTGTGGAAGAATCATGATGTGTCTTTCTGCTTTTTGGAGCCTGACATTAATTTGATTCTTTTTTCTTCACAACATGCTTTCCAAGTTCAAATTGGAGGAGTACCAAAGAAGACCTTGAAAAAATGAAAAGGTTTTTTTTGGAACAATAAGAGATCTGGTTTTATTGCTATTCTATTTCAGCGTTCACTACATGCAAATCTTGCTGATCTTTGGGATAAGTGTGTGCATGCTACCTTTTTAAAAATATGGGGCTCAGGGGATTAGAACCAGGCCTCTCCTTCCATCCTTTCCCCTCCCATCTCTCCAAATACCAGGGGAAAAAAACCCCACTCTTTGAATTCATTGCCTGCCCAAGACTTCCATTTTGGTTTTTGACCTCTTTGTGCCCACCCTGATTTCCCCAACATAGCCACAAAAAAGAATTATATTCCTTTCCTCTTCTGTTCCCCCCACCCAGCAACAGCTTCCATGATGGAGATTTAAAAGACAGACAGAGTTAAAGGGGGGGGGGAATTAATATGCACAATAAAATTTAGAACGTAACGTAGCTGAGGAAAAAGTCTACGCATCAAAAATTGGTCCAGTCCAGCAGTTTTCTAAATGATGTAGGAGAAAAATAATGGGGCAAAGTAACAGATGCCTGACCCTCCTCTCCCATAAGGCTGGAAGATTTATCACCTACATAAGCAG
>NW_015430158.1:0-1165 GCF_001527695.2 Protobothrops mucrosquamatus | reverse complement strand
ATCAGTTGCCAAGCGTCTAAATTTTGATCCACATGATCGTGGGGATGCTGCGGTGGTGTGAAAAATGGTCATAAGTCACATGTTTCACTTAACAACTGCACTTAACAACAAACAGTCCAGTCTCTTTTGTGGTTGTAAATCGAGGACTGCTTGTGATAGCTTGTCTGTTGACAGCATCTTCAAGCCACGATAGCTCTGCTGGAAAAGGGCGGAGAGCTGCTTTTTCACAGCAAGGATATAAAGATGTTTTTTAAAGAATTATTGAAGGCCAGCATCCCAAGGGCCGCCCCACCCTCCACGCTCCTTCCTGCCCAGCCCAACCAGGCTAGCCACGGAGAGAAGGCGAATCCCTCCCGTCTGAAAGGGATCCGACCCCCTCGCCCTTTTAATGCCAGATTAGCCTGCAGAGGCATCAGCCACGTTTGCAAAGGGGAGGCTTGCAATCCCCTTCGTTTTTTCTGGACTCGTCTCAGAACGAGGGTTGGGGTCGTTTGCACGTGGGGAGAGGAAGACACACACACACACACACACACACACCCATCCGAATCTAGAAAGGACTAAGGGGTGTCAGGAAGACTCGACACGCAGGTTTGGGAGAGCCAAGGCCAAGCAGCAGAGGAACAAACCACGATTAGTAGTTGCTGAGATATCGACCTGGCGCCTTCCGCTCCCTGCTCACCTGTTTGGAAGATGCTGGCCAAGAAGGCCAGCAAGAAAATCATGATGGGACCAGCGGCAACTAGCAGCGGCGGCAGCGGCAGCAGCAGCAGCAGCAGCAGCGGGGACGCGCAGGAACCCGGAAGGGAAGAGCAGGCCGGCCGGCGTCTGGGTCTCTGCGGGCGCGCGTGCACGCGCCTTCGGCAGGGGCGGAGCTCTGCCCGGGACTTGGCTTTGGCGCGCGGCTGCCGCAGTTCAAAACCGCGGAAGATCTGCACGCTCTGAATGGGACTCTTTAAAGCCGGGGTGGCCTTAAGACCTTCAATTCCCAGATCCCACAGATCTTAAAGGGGCCAAGTTGGATATCCCTGCTTTAAACGGGGATATCCTTCCTTCCTTCCTTCTCATTCACTCATAATTTTTCCTTCCTCCCTCCCTCCCTTCCTTCCTTCCTTCTCATTCATTCAGAATTTTTCTTTCCTTCCTTCCTTCCTTCCTTCCTTCCTTC
>NW_015430157.1:0-1165 GCF_001527695.2 Protobothrops mucrosquamatus | reverse complement strand
TGTTGTATTAATACGGGGTTCCCAATGGGTAGTTAGTAAGGCCAGGAGGCCTGGTTAACTTCTAAATTGAACAAAAGCAAGAATCACCTTTTGG
The DNA here is from genome assembly GCF_001527695.2 of Protobothrops mucrosquamatus. Classification (NCBI taxonomy): domain Eukaryota; kingdom Metazoa; phylum Chordata; class Lepidosauria; order Squamata; family Viperidae; genus Protobothrops; species Protobothrops mucrosquamatus. The sequence goes on along the minus strand of NW_015430157.1, from coordinate 1,071 downwards.
GGACTCCCAGACCATCAAAATGCCATCAATCTTGCTTGAAGTGCCCTGTATTTATAGGGCAAGTAAACGTTAACCGTGGGGGCTTTGCATTTTGCCATTTGCAATGTATGGGGTCTATTGGTTTCTGTATTCAGGTTTTATTGCTGTAAATCGGGTGGAATCACCTTGAGTTGGGGTGCCAGATACATTTTCTTAACAAAGATACATATCCTGCGCTTATTATATGTAGAAATAACTCAAGGTGGCAAAGATACCTAATACAGATCTAAGCTCACTTTCTCTGGCCCAGCACAACAGTTCACCATGACTCCATGAAAGGGAATGAATGCACTAGGCCAGACAGAGGAAGCTCAGATTTCTTCCCTCATGTTTAATAAAACATGCTTGACTAAAAAGAATCATGCAAGAAATTAATAATTTCGCAGCTAGGCTTCCAGTAAGACACAAGAAACAAAATTCAAGATCAAATTTTTCCTCATGTGGAATTTCTTCTGTAATAAGAGAGGAATTTATTACAACACACTGTCCATAATCTGGGCATTTGAATGGTTACTGTGCTATGTTTAACTTTACATGATTTAAAAGTCTATACCTACTACTGAAATCTGGGCACTCATGGTTTCTCTTCTGTGTGAGTCCTCTGATGTGTAACCAGGTCAGATTTCCAAGAGAAACCTTTCCCACAATATGGACACTCATAGGGTTTCTCTCCCGTGTGAGTCCTCTCATGTCTCACCAGGATGGATTTCTGACTAAAACTGTCCCCACAACGACATTTATATGGTTTCTCTCCTGTGTGAGTCCTCTGATGTCTAACCAGGTCAGATTTCCAAGAGAAATCTTTCCCACAATCTGGACACTCATAGGGTTTCTCTCCAGTGTGAGTCCTCTGGTGTTTCACCAGGTAGTAATGCCGACTAAAACTTTCCCCACAGTGACGACATTTATATGGTTTCTCTCCTGTGTGAGTCCTCTGATGGTTCACCAGGGCAGATTTCGAAGAGAAATCTTTCTCACAATCCGAACACTCATAGGGTTTTTCTCCTGTGTGAGTCCTCTGGTGTGTCAGCA
>NW_015430156.1:0-1165 GCF_001527695.2 Protobothrops mucrosquamatus | reverse complement strand
GCAATATCAAGGGAAATGGCATAAAAAACTTACCTCTCCTCAGTCCTCTGCCCAACAAGCTGAATTAGCAGCTTTTATCTTAGCTCTTTCTACTTTTCCTTTACAACCTTTAAATATTATAACAGATAGTTCTTATGTTTCTCAGACAGCACATAACATTTTTGATTCATACTTATCACCTTCAATACCTCCAACACTAGTGACTCTTTTTCAGTCTCTTCAAACATTATTACATAACCGCAGACACTCTCTTTTCATTGCACATATTAGAAGCCACCAACAACTACCAGGCTTCTTATCAGAAGGAAATCATATGGCAGATGAAGCCTGTAAAATTTTACCTGTTACCATCACCACACCTCAACCAGCTCCTTTGACCGCTGGAGAAAGCCATAGTTATTTTCATCAGAACAAAAAGGCTCTCATGAAACAATTTGGCATCACTATGGCTGAGGCTACAGCTATAATCCAACAATGCCCTACCTGTAGCCTTCAGTCTAAAGGTATTCCACAGGGTGTTAATCCCCGAGGCACTGAAGCCTGTAATACTTGGCAAATGGATGTGACTCAATATCCTCCATTTGCCCCATGGAAATATCTGCATGTTACGGTGGATACTTTCTCTGACTTTATTTTAGCTACCCCCCAAAAAGGGGAGGCTGCGAAACAAGTAATCAACCATTGCATTCGTACGTTTACAGTGTTGGGATGTCCAAAAATATTAAAAACTGATAATGGTCCAGCATATATTAGTTCACAATTTTCACAATTTTGCCATCATTGGTCTATTATTCATAAGTTTGGAATACCTTTCAATAGTCAAGGGCAAGCTATTGTTGAAAGAGCAAATCTAACCTTAAAAAATGCTTTAGATCGATATAGGGGGTCAAAAGGCTCATGCCCCCCCAACCTCCCAGCACTGCAAAATGTATTAAATGTTTGTCTGTACACTCTTAACTTTCTCAACTTACTGGTACCCCTCCTTTGTCCGCTGTGTCTCAACATTTTACTAAACCTGTTGTCCCAACTTCAAGACCACTTGTTTACTATAGGCAACTTCCTGATCCTGCCTGGAAAGGCCCAGCAGACCTCATCACCTGGGGAAGAGGCTACGCAGCAGTCCAACTACCTGATAAAGTTCTATGGATTCCTGCTCGCTGTGTCC
>NW_015430155.1:0-1165 GCF_001527695.2 Protobothrops mucrosquamatus | reverse complement strand
TTATTAAATAAGCAACATGGCGACTGCTTTGGGAAGATGGTTACAGTTTATTGCAGAAGCAGAAAGATGGTTCTTCAGGAAAGAGCAGAGGAGAGAAGAAGAGACCCTGAGCACATGGCCAGTAGCTTTTTATACCCTCTCTAGCTTTTTGTTTGGAAGTTTTCCTGTTCCTGTGGCATGAACTTTGGGGCTATTTCTTGTGTCACGTATTCTGACCTGAGCCCAGGTGTGCCTCTCTGGTATTACTTGATGGTAATGGTTAGTCTTATTATGTCCCAAAAGTCATCTCCTGCTTCCCTGGTGATGGGGCTAATGACTCCTAGAGTTTGGGTGGGATATGCAGATTTTCTCTTTGTCTTTTTGAGTTCCTGGCTCCAACCTTCCTGATGGTCCCACATCTGCATCTGTATAGGGCTGGCTCCTGCCTGGGACAAAGAGATGATGCCAGGTTTGGTTTCTGCTTTTCAAAAAATGCTTTTAAAAATACTTTTGGTGAAAAATATTTTTTTCCTGCCTTTTTAATATTTCCTTCTCTGGGGTAACTTCCCACAGTCATTTAGACAATAAGTTCTTTTCAAGCTAGCTTAGGGGGAAAACATTGTTTGCAGAGGGAAGGACTTCCCAAACTCCTTGGGAAAGTGTTTGTACCATCACTTAGGTTTCAGCAACAAGGTTGGCTGTTTAGATATTGATGGGTTTTAAGATCTGGATCAGCAAAGTCTCTCTAGAGCAGACATGTCAAACTCACAACGTCACGTGGCGTCACGGAACGTATCGGGGTGGTTTTGCCATTGCCGGCAATGGGGTGGGTGCGGCTTCCGGATGACACATCCGGCCCATGGGCCTGCAATTTGACACCCCTGCTCTAGAACAAGATGAGAGCTTCAGATAACCCATGTGTACAGCTATAGATAAGTAGACCACAGGAATAAATGTTTTTGCAATTAGCTTCTAGTTGAATTTCTGGGAGTCAGGGATTCCATCTTAGTTCATACTCATAACATGGTCCTTTCTATAGACAAAAAGCTTGATTAAGCCTTATAATTAAATATTTTGGAATTAATTTTTTGCTGACTTAGAAATGTTAAAAACCTTTAGAATGGCAAGTCTTTGTTGCGTTTGCACTGAGCTCCATTCCTTGTGAAATAGATTTAACACATGAGTT
>NW_015430154.1:0-1165 GCF_001527695.2 Protobothrops mucrosquamatus | reverse complement strand
GCATAGCAGGAATACTGTGCTTATGAATTATATAATTATTTAATTATTTTACAATGTTGTTATAAAGCTAGACCCCCACCTCCTACACCATTCTCTTCCTTGGCTATTCAGTGATGGTCTATTGTGCTATTTCTCTTTTATTGCTTATTAAATTGTTATTAAATCTATTTGCTGCCCATCTCACAGTTTGACAGTAAAAGTAAAGGTTTCCCTCTCTGACTCTAGGGCACAGTGCTTGTTGTGTCCTGAGACTGCAAGAGTTGACTGCAGGCTCAGAATTGTTGCAAATGGTCCCGGACAATCCCTAAAGCTGCCCGGGACCAGACAGAGTGGCGCCAGCTTTGTGCACATGCACAAGACGCGAAAAGGCTAATTTCCTATTGGTTCACACTGTCCGTGTTTCAAGCACTATAAAAGGCCTGCGTGCCTTTTGCTGTTTGCTTGGTTGTAGGAGAGAGAAAATAAAGAGCTTGTTGATTGTCACCATGTGTCTTCATCAATTGCAAACGAACCGAAAACTCAACAGTGCTCATCTCTGTTTTTTGGCCAAGGGGACCAGCGTTGTCCGAATCTCTGTGGTCATGTGGCCAGCATGATTATATGCCAAAAGCACATGGAATGCTGTTTTACCTTTCCATTGAAGTGGTACCTATTAATCTACTTGCATTGGCATGCTTTCAAATTGCTAGGTGGGCAGGAGCTGGGTCAAGTAATGGGAGGTCACCCTGTTGTGCAGAGCTCGAACTCTGTTGTGCAGCTCACCCTGTTGTGCAGGTCTCGAACTCAGGCTGCCAGCTCTCCAGCTGACAGGTTCAGCATCTTTAACCGCTGAGCCATTGTGCCCCTTGTCTGTCTGTCTGTCTACCTACCTACCTACCTAACTATCAATGGACCTGAGATAAACTGAAGAGATCCAGGTCTAAAAGTCATTTCCTAGTGGAGGGGTGGGAATTCTACAAACTTCAGAACTGCAGAAATGGAAGAGAAAATTAAAACACTGTGTTTCTTTTTCCTCTAGAGGCTATTTAAGAATGTAGAGTCCCAATAGTAAGGGCCTTGGGCTAGATCTCTCCCTCCTCATCCCCAATACTGGAACTGTTTCCAGAAAGAGGAGACAAAGCACTTGGAGAAGAAAACAATCTTATATTTCTATAGAAATATAGTC
>NW_015430152.1:0-1165 GCF_001527695.2 Protobothrops mucrosquamatus | reverse complement strand
TTTGTGTAAAGACAGATGCAAAAAACGAGTTAAATAGTTCTGCTTTCTCCCTGTTGCTTGTCACCTTCTTGCCACTTTCACCCACTAATGGACCAATCATTTCCTTCACTTTTTTCTTGTTTTTTACATGTTGAAAGAAGCTTTTTTTGTTATTTTTGACTTTGGTCGCAAGCCTTAGTTCATTTTGAGCCTTGGCTTTGGAGGCTCGGGCTATTTGCTAATATTGTGACTTAGTTATGTGCCCCTCTTTCCACTTTTTATACTTGTCCTTTTTATCTTTCAATTTGTCAGAGAGTTCTTTATGCAGCCATGCTGGTTTCTTTTGAGAGCTGTTATTTTTCCTCTTTGTTGGTATTGTGCTAGACTGGGCTTTTATTATCTCATTTTTCAAAATTTCCCAAGTTTCTTGAGTTGTTTTCCCCTTGAGGATTCTCATCCATGGAATCCTTCCCAAGCCCTCTCTAAGTTTATTGAAATGTTGGTTCTCTCTTCTTTTGCTGTGCTCGCCCTCGGTGGCGCTATTCCCACTCCGACTGCTGGATCTCTCGCTTTTCTCTAGCAGCCTTTCGCCTTCCTCTCAAGTTGAAAAGCTAGCTGGTAAACCCTGCGTTCTTTGGTCTGTGCCGATTCTGGAGTAGTTGCACAGTTACTATTCCCTTTTTCTGCTTGCCCGTGTCCTGAAGCCCCCGGGGGAGCTGAGTTGTCTTTGGGGCTCCAAGGACGGTAGAGTAACGTCTCTTAAAAAATAGCAGAAGGGAGAGAAACTGCCCCCCCTCCTCGTCCCCCCTTCCCAGGCTGGTGAGACTTTAGCTTTCCGTCCTATCCATTGACTGCACCATGGCAGATAAGGCTTGGTTTGTTTGGCTGGAGTGTACCGCTGCCTTGCACTACACATCCTCTCCCCTCCCTCCCTGTTCCCCGAGCGAACCCAATTACTTCGACAGGCGTAGGGTGCTGAGCTCTGGGATTGGCTACCTCTCTTAATGCCTGATGCTTCCTGTTGTGTCCTGGGACTGATGAGGCAGCTCAGCAGGCCCAGAAATGTTGCAAACGGTCCCGGGCATTCCAAAAGCTGCCCGGGACCAGACTGGGGGGCGCCGGCCTTGTGCGCAGGCGCAAGGCGCGAACAAAGGAGAATTATGATAGGCTGTTTGGGAAACTATAA
>NW_015430151.1:0-1165 GCF_001527695.2 Protobothrops mucrosquamatus | reverse complement strand
GGAAGAGTCGGAAAAAGAAAAGAAGACACAGGAAGGCCGGGAGCCCCCGTCGCCGAGCGAGTCCGGGGAGAACAGGAAGGGGAAGGGGATGCCGGCTGAGACCGAGACGAGAGTCTCTCTCCAAGGCTCTTTCGGCCACTGGCCTCCCCGCCCCCTCCGCCACCCTCTCTTCCTCCAGCGCGTCTCCGGAGCCCGCGGAGCAGCAGCAGCAGCAGCCATTACCTAAGAGCTGACGCTCGACTCCGCGGCAGCCTGCCCTGAAAGGAGAAGGGCAGCCGAAGAGCCGCCTCAATGCCGGGTCCCTGCTCGCTCCCGAGGCAGCTCCAAGCGTCGCCCTCTCAACTCAGCCAGTTCCCCCCTCGCTGGCTCCGCCCCCGCTTGGCTCCGCCCTCCGGGAAGAGCCCCTCCTCCAACTGTGCCAGCCGTGGCCATATACTAGTTGAGGTCCGTCTCCTCTTAACGCGAGCCACGCCCTCCGCTGACGCGGCTCGAGCCTCGCACAAACATTGAGGCCACGTGGGGCGGCGGGGGTGGGGGCGGGGTTCGTTAAAGGGCCAGAGACCGAACCGAGAGTTGTGGGAACGCGGTCCTTTGTGCGTGGTCGGGTCTCTTTCCCCCCCCCCCACCCCCAATCCTCTTTGTTGTGGTGGTTCGTCGTCTGGGAAATAACTTGTTTTATTCGTTTCCGTATATAGAGAAATATTCCTGACTTCTGCAGCGCAAGGAAAGGAGGGGAGAAAGATCCATTCGGCCCAGTTTTATTGTGGGAGAGGAAAACGAAGAGATAAGTTCTCAATTAAGAAGGCCTCAGCTTAATAATGTAGTGCAGCAGCTCCATTTTCTGCTTACAAAAACAATCATGCGCATTATACGCTTAATTGCGATAGACTGGAGAGTTGCTGCCCTGAAAAATAGATATCAGATCATCGTCTCACAGGCTTTGTATGGCTGTAGATCAGTGTTTCTCAACCTTGACAATTTTAAGGCATGTGGACTTCAACTCCCAGAATTCCACAGCCAGCAATGCTGGCTGTGGAATTCTGGGAGTTGAAGTCCACATGCCTTAAAATTGTCAAGGTTGAGAAACACTGCTGTAGATCAGGGCTTTTCAACCTTTTCACCCACTGTACCACTTTTAGGATATGGCAACATCCGAGTACCACCA
>NW_015430150.1:0-1165 GCF_001527695.2 Protobothrops mucrosquamatus | reverse complement strand
AGAGTAATATTGTAGCACCTTTTCTGCATTAACATTGCCATGTTTATATGTATATGTATATATATATATAATCAAATACATATTGCTGTGTCCTTACTTTCAGATCTGAGAACTGCTGCTGAATTTTTGGCCGTTCCATTCGGTACTTTTCAATCTCCTCTTTCTCACGCTGTTCTCTAGAAAATGAAATTGGCCAATATGTCAGCCAACCCAATAATTTTCCCGGTTATCTTTTAAGTATTTAAATATTTGAGACACCCAAGACCAATCATACACCAAAACCTAAAAACTAGCAGCTGACATTTGAATATGCAGGTTTCAAATCAAAGCACAGGGTCAACATCTCTCATGGTTTTAAAAACAACAACCCTACCTTCTCTCTTTTCTTCTTTCATCCATCCTTTTATCCAAAGCAGCATAAATTGCATCTGCCTCTTCATCGTCTTTTTCATAAGGTCCACTGGAGAACAAGCTTCCAGCATATCCATTGAACTGCACAAGGCAAAAAAGTCACATCAACTCACGTGTAACCCACGAAAATCAAAACGACAAAATAAATCCAGTTTTATAGCCTGGTTAGCCTTAAGATGGATGGATAAGATAGATAGATAGATAGATAGATAGATAGATGGATGGATGGATGGATGGATAGATGGATGGATGGATGGATAGATATAGATAGATGATGGATGGATTAGATGGATGGATGGATGAGATGGATGGATGGATGGATGAGATGGATGGATGAATAGATAGATAGATAGATAGATAGATAGATAGATAGATAGATAGATAGATAGATAGATAGATAGATAGATAGATGACAGATAGATAGATGATGGATGGATTGGATGGATGGATTGGATGGATGGATGGATGGATGGATAGATATAGATAGATGATGGATGGATTAGATGGATGGATGGATGAGATGGATGGATGGATGGATGAATAGATAGATAGATAGATAGATAGATAGATAGATAGATAGATAGATAGATAGATAGATAGATAGATAGATAGATAGATAGATAGATAGATAGATAGATGATGGATGGATACATACAGACTAACTTAAGGAGGAAGGGCAAGGAAAGCCATATAATAGTCATAGAGGGAGAAAAAAGAACAGGATAAAATCTATAGCATTCCACCTAATGTTATA
>NW_015430149.1:0-1165 GCF_001527695.2 Protobothrops mucrosquamatus | reverse complement strand
TGGCTGCTGTTTTGCTTCCGGGTGCAATTTTATATGTTGGTTATCACCTTCATGGCATAGATCGATTTTTGTTTAGATTCTGACATTTTATTAGACATGCTCATGATTTCAGAATCTCTATACTACTAAGGCCAAGAACTCACTTTTACATTACTTGAAAACTAACAAATCCTAATATGTCTTATCACTGTTACTAACCCTGCACAGAATGTATTCACATTTTATAAAATGGTTCGACTAAGTTATAAAGTGTAAGTAAAGTAACTTATTTTTAAAAATTCTCAGTATTCTTAAAATATGATCATAAACCTTTTCAGGAATATATTTTTAAATAAAATAGAAGAAAAATACACTAATTGTGCATTCATTTCTTGATACGGATACCACTGACTGAAGAAAGCAGAGATGTGACCCATCTAGTTCTAGTTATCTAGTTCTCTAAGCCATAATTTAGAGAAAACAACAAACAAGGGGAGCTTATGTTATTTTGCTGTCCAATGCAAAAAGGACATAACTCCATCTATTCCTTCTCCAATCTATAGAGATGCTGAGAAGACTGTTGAGTGGAACTATAATCCAATGCTCATGATGGGAAAGAATCTTCTCTGCATCCCTAGAGAGAAAGGAGCTCATTTGGAAGAGTAATAGTCACTTGTAATAGCTCATCCTCTCTTCTCAAAGCTATCAATGTTGTAGAAAAGCTTTACAAATCTGAAATTTAGCTTTGAAAATATGAAAGTTGTTTATTTATTTGTTTTATTTTAAAAATGTACATAGCTGAAATCTGGGTGGCTCCCAATCAAAACCAGACACTTATTTACTTGAGAATATGGCTCTTTGCATACATTATCAAAAGCACTATGCTTGCCGTTTCTCCTATTTTGATTTTGTTTGGATAACATTTTGAATTTTTTTTTATCAAGTCTACCTAGACTAATACATTGATCACTGTCTCTATGAAGACAGTGGCATCGGACCTGGATATCTCCGAGACCGCCTTCTGCCACAGATTCCCTCTCACAGACCGGTACGCTCCCACAGAGCGGGCCTCCTCAGGGTGCCGTCGGCCAAGCAATGTCGGCTGGCGACCCCCAGGGGGAGGGCCTTCTCTGTGGGTGCCCCCACCCTCTGGAACGAACTACCCCCCGAGATCCGGACGATTCCG
>NW_015430148.1:0-1165 GCF_001527695.2 Protobothrops mucrosquamatus | reverse complement strand
AAGGCATTTCTCAAAATATGAGCCTTAAAAATTCTATCTACTTTCTTATCATAAATTAAATATGCCTGCCAACCAAATAACAAATCCCATCCTTCAAGAGAAAGTATATTTCTATTTGTCAAATTTAACCAATCACTAATCCATGTCAAAACCACCGCATCATAATATAATTTGAAATTAGGAACTTTAAGTCCTCCTCATTCTCTTATATCCTGCATAATCTTGAACCTGACTTTTGGCTTCTTGTCCGCCCAAATAAATTTGTTTATACCCTTTTGCCAATCATCCAAGTTAGCATCTTTTTTTAAAATAGGAATCATTTGAAACAAGAAAAGAAATTTAGGAAGAACATTCATTTTTACAGCTGAAATTCTTCCCAACAAAGATAATTGCAATTTTTCCCACTCATTTAGATCCTTTTGTACCTTAGCCCATAAAGCTTCATAATTATTCTTATACAATTTTGTGTTAGAAGCTGTAATATAAACCCCCAAGTATTTTACCTTTTTAACCATTTCGAAACCTGTACATAAGGCTAACATATCTTTATCCTCCTTAAACATATTTTTCGATAGTATCTTAGTCTTATTAGAATTTACCTTAAAACCAGAAACTTTCCCATATTGTGCAATAATTTCAACCACCTCAATTGACGAATCTATCGGCTGAGTTAGTGTTAACACTAAATCATCTGCAAAAGCTCTTAATCTATAGTCAATCTTATTAAATTTAATTCCTCTTATTACAGAGGATTCACGAATTTTAATCAACAAAATCTCCATTGTTAACACAAATAACAATGGAGATAAAGGACATCCTTGTCTAGTTCCTTTTTCAATTTTAAAAGTTTCTGTTACCCCCCCCCCATTAACTATAATCTGTGCTGTCTGCTGTTGATAAATAGCCTTAAGAGCAGAAATTTTTTTTTCCCCAAAATTCATTCTATCTATAACCTGAAACAAAAAACCCCAATCCAATTGATCAAATGCTTTTTCAGCATCTAAAAATATAAAAGCAGCCGGAATTTGATTATTCACTTCCAAGTATTCCAATAAATCAATAATCTGTCTTACATTATACTTCATGTATCTTCCAGTTAAAAATCCAGATTGGTCACTATGAATCATTTGACCCAACACTTGCATTAATCTATTTGCCAATACTT
>NW_015430147.1:0-1165 GCF_001527695.2 Protobothrops mucrosquamatus | reverse complement strand
CATGTAAAGAGCGTTACAGTAGTCCAGGCGAGAGGTGACGAGAGCCTGAGTGACTGTGCGCAAAGCGTCCCGGTCCAGAAAGGGGCGCAACTGGTAAATCAGGCGCACCTGATAAAACGCCCCCCTGGTCACGGCCGACAAATGATCTTCCAGTGTCAGCCGTGGATCCAGGAGGACTCCCAGATTGCGCGCCCTCTCTTCTCTGCACTTCTCTGCAGCCCCCCCCCCCTTTCCATAGAACTACCTTTCCACTGGGGGAAAGTATCTTGTCTAATATTTATGTTTAAGACTTCCAAAATAAAAATAAATAACAATGGAGATAATGGACATCCTTGCCTTGTTCCTTTCCTTATCTCAAAGTTCTCGGTGTAATCTCCATTCACAATCACTTTCCCTGTTTGTTTATTATATATTGTTTTTATCAGATTTATAAAGTTCTGTCCAAAGTCCATTATTTGTAGTTGCTGAGTCATAAATTGCCAGGAAACATGTCTTTTGGGCATCTAGAAATATTAGTGCCAATTTTTTCTCTGGATGTAATTCATAGTATTCTAATACGTCCATTATCAAAGTGTTTTTAATTTGTCTCTTTGATAGAAAGCCATTTTGGTCTGGATGTATAAATTAGATTAAGTATTTTTTCAGTCTCTGTCATTATCGGAGTAAAAAATTTATAATCTACATTGAGGAACAATATCAGTCTGTAGTTTTTAATCTGTGTCAAATCTGAATCTTCTTTTGGTATTAAAATAATGTTTGCTCCCATCCAGCTGGGAGTTTAGCCTCCAGCAAAAGTCCATTACAGACATCTTTCAATGGTTCACTTAGCATATCTTGTAGAGTTTTATATAACTCCGCCGGTAATCCATCTGGACCTGGTGTTTTTTCATTATTATTTTTTTTGCCTTCTTATGGCCTCTGATATTTCCATCATTGTAATTTTTTCCTCTAACATAGTCTTAAATGTCTCTGGAATACCTGCTCAAGCAGGAGACCCTATACTACTTTATGGTGTTAGACTCTCTTTGAGGAAATAGGGTTAATTAACTTTTTCTTTGAGTCTCTTTTTTTTTTTTAATTGAGACCAAGGTAAGTTTGCTTTAAGGATAGGAACTTTTCAGCCCTTATATAACCCCCCCTTTTCCCCGCCTTGCACCCTCTGGCG
>NW_015430145.1:0-1165 GCF_001527695.2 Protobothrops mucrosquamatus | reverse complement strand
GGACTTTAAACCCCGGCGTTGGTCGCCTAGCGACTGGCAATCAATTAATCATAAGGAGCGGCGCGAGCTCCCGGGGCGCACACGGTGCACCCCGCGCCCGGTTCCACCATCTGGACCTCCGAGCCCGCAGGAGGGAGGAGGAGGAGGAGGAGGAGGGGGCGGGGGCGGCGGCGGCATTGCGGTTATTGATTGTGGCTTTGGGGCATCCGTCGTTCCTGCACGGCCCGCTGTGGCCGAGTGGTTTTTCCCTAGTCGATTCGGGAATATTGGCGGATTTTCACCGCGGCTGTGCTTAGGGGGAGAGGGGGGGGGAAGAGAAGGGGTTACACTTTGCCTCCAAAAGACCCCCTCCCCCCAAAAGACCCCCTTCCCCCCCCGCCTTTTAGCAAAGGTGGGAAAGAGGCGCCGAGGAAGGTGAGTACCGAGGGAAAACGGACCTTCCTTTTTTTGCATTATTTCCTGGTGGGTTTTTTTTTTTCTTTCGTTTAATTCACACGTTGCGTTTATCTGGGGCGCTGTCAGAACTGGCCGTTTTCGGAAGGCGATCCCAGGCGTGCTTTATACCTGGCAGAAAATCCCTGGACTTCAAGGCAAGGTGCTCCTGGATAGCTGTGGATAGGGCTGTGCGTAGCACTGTGGCGTAAATATTTTCTTCCAGCCCCGGGGAGGTTAGAGTGTCATGAATACGGTTTTTCATTTATTATTGATTGCCTCTTGATTCTGATGAGGGGTTGTGAAATAAATAACGGGACACTTGATCTCTACAAAATAAAATAGGAATAAAAGAAAGCAGATCTGACTTAAAAACCCATCTAAGAGAAAGAACACAGTATTGGGACAGGAACACAATAAGACAGGTGGGTTTAAGGTGCTCTCTGGCTCCTGACTACATTTGTTTCAACCGATTTTTAAAAAGGACAACTTTAGTGCTCAAAGGAGAGTATCTTTTTTTCTTCCTCCTCCTCCTGTTTGCCATAAGAGAAAAAAGAGACATGCTTTGCATAAAATTATTTAGGACAAAGAATTTACTTTGTATCAGTACACTGAAAAGGTTCTAAGACTAACAGATCTGGGGTGCAAAAATCTAGATTACCAATAATGGTAATTCATTTTGATAGCAAAATAAATGCTTCTATCTAAAGTTTCCTGGATTTTGCATCTCAGA
>NW_015430144.1:0-1165 GCF_001527695.2 Protobothrops mucrosquamatus | reverse complement strand
CGACGCTGGCGTGGATCCAGCCAAGACGTATCCTCCTCAGAGTCCGACACACCTGGCTCCTGGCCAATCCCAGAAGCACCTGGCTCCTGGCCAATCCCAGAAACACCTGGCTCCTGGCCAATCCGTCGGAAGACACCGAAGGCCGCACCAGAGGGGAAGGTCCTGGATAGGGAGGACTGGCCCTCTCCTCTCCTTCATGTTCAGAGCCTTCCTCCTCCGATGATAGGGACCCACAGGACGGAGCCACAACAAAAGTTTTCCTTTTGTTATAAAGAAGCAACGCTTCCGCAGCCATTTTCTTCTCACTTTCACTTATAGCAAGTAAGAAAATCCCAGTAAAATCTTTGAGTTAAAGTCACATTTTAACTAAAGTAAAAAATCCCTGTCAGGTTCCGTCTGTTCAAAAGTTACTCACAAGCAGATACAAAGTAGCAGCAGTGGCGGCGATGTCTAGCTTCGCTCCGAGGAGCAAAGACACTCCGAGCTGCGGAGAAGAGGTCTGGACTCCAGGGGAGTTCACACCTTCATCCCCCCAGGATCGTTCCTGGGGGGACTAGGGAACTCAACCCCTATCCAAACCAAACTCACTTTCTCCCCTTCGCCCGGGGAGAAAGTTCTGAGCCACAAAACAGCTGATCCGCGCTGTTTTGACAGCTTTGACGCAGTCCCGGGCAGGAGGCTGAGAAAAAAGCCTCCATCGGCGAAGCCTCGCCACCGGAAGTCCTAACTTCCACACTTTCAACATGTTCCTCCACTTCCTTCACCCGTCCTTCAATATGTTCTACATGAACTGCCAGACCTTGCAATGCAAACACTATGTCATCTCTCAACTCTGTATTCTTCTCTTCAAGTTTCTCTTCAAGTTTCTTTTCAAACATATCCTCCATTTCCATTCTAATCTGTCTAGCATTGTCCTTTAATGCATCTTGAATATCTTTCAGTGTAAGTGCTGGGATTGGGGGGGAAGGCGGAGGAGTCTTAGATTTTGGCTGCTGTGGTGTTTGAACAGCTGGAGAGGAGATTGTACTTTTCTGAGGAACAAAAGTTCCCACACGCTTAGAAGCCATTTTACTTCTCTCCTTCTTCTCTTATACTTTCACTTATAAACATAAGTTAAAATCTTGTAAAGATCATATAAAAATCTTATAAAGTCTTGTAATCACCT
>NW_015430143.1:0-1165 GCF_001527695.2 Protobothrops mucrosquamatus | reverse complement strand
GTATCAGAGTGTAAATATTCACAACTACTATTTGTTAGTGAGATAGTTCTCAATGATGATAATTTCACTAGGTTGTAGAGCAGGGGTCTTCAAACTTGTCCCTTTTATGACTTGTGGACTTCAACTCCCAGAATTCCTCAGCCAGCGTGCCTGGCTGAGGAATTCTGGGAGTTGAAGTCCACAAGTCATAAAAGGGACAAGTTTGAAGACCCCTGTTGTAGAGATTTCCCTGAGGTTTACAATGCATTTGAACCTTGCATTTTCAACAAAGCACAGTAGCATGGTGTAGCCCTGAAGAGGGGAGGACAAAGCAGGAATGGTTGAATCTGGCAATTTTGGTTTCTTGTATGATTGGTTCATAGTACTGCTATACTAGTCTGAGACATGTTTTAAAGTTTGCCCCTAAAATTTGAAATAATATTTGTGCATGTCTAAATAACATGTTTGCTGGAAATTTTGCCTAGACATTTTTCCTAATGCAGGCAATCCTCAACTTATCACCGGTTGCTTAGTAACTATTCAAAGTTATAATGGAGCCTCCAAAAGATACTTAGATCTCAGTTCCAAAGGTCCAACAGCTGATCCCGCCCTGTCAGATGACTGTATTTTTTGCAGTTGGCAACCAGCCCACATTTATGGCCCTTTGCGCATCCAGCAATCATATGACCACAGTTGACAGCATTTTTGCCAAAACCCGGCATTGACTTCCAGTTTTCATCAAAAAATGCCCATTGTAAACAATGGATTGCCTACTAACCACTGCAAAATAGCTCATAAAATTGGGTCAGTCATGAAATGACCCTTTTTATGATCATCCTGACGTGACTATAATAGGCAGGATATATTATTGTAAACTGTCTAAAGTAGCTCCACAATGAGTTAGGCAACAAATAAATTTAACAAACAAACACATATCTATTTTGTAGGTTTTCCCTAAGACATATTTTAAAAAGGAGCGAATTACATTGTAGCGCTACCTCTTCAGAGGCCGCCAATGCCCAGGCCCTCCCGGCCACAACCCCCCCTTGTCCAGCCTTGCGGTAATGTTCTTTAGAGATCGGTGAGATGTCTTACAACCGGAACCCAGGCAGCATTGATGGGTGGCAGGCTCTTCTTGCTGAAGCAGGACTTTCAGGCACGAACTTAACCGGTCACAATGGTTGAT
>NW_015430142.1:0-1166 GCF_001527695.2 Protobothrops mucrosquamatus | reverse complement strand
ATTTCAAGTACATAAGAAAACTAATGGGAACACTGATAGAAATATGGATGACCTTAATATATTGTAACATATAATACTAATATAAGCATCCGAGGGCATTCATGTGTAACTATATCTTTTCACTTACATATAAGAACATTCCAAATACACTTAAGTAGAATCAGGCTACTAAAAGCTAATACAAGCTATTGATTTTTTTTCTTCAAATTTCTTAATAAACAATCTGTGTTGTGGGTTACATCATTCACATAATTATATATAGTGTACCAGCTGTACCATTCTTGATATCTTATTTACATTATAATTACGATTGCAGTGTGTTCTATACAGGTTTGACCTTGTATTCTAGAGCTTTAGCTGGTGCAAGTGATGCTGGCTAATACGGTAACAGCATTATTTTGAAAAAACCACCCTAGTTGTCATTTGCTTTCTCAGACATAATTTAAGATCTTGGATTGCTTGTTTACTTATTTAAATGTGTATGCCTCCCTACTAATCAACAAAACTGTCTAAGGTTTAGTGTGTGACAGAAACCACCCATCTTTTAATATTAAGTTTGGCAGGAAAGGCTCTGTAAATTTGTCTGGATTTTCAGATGCCCATGCACTGGGGCATATGGGAAAAGACCCCCCCCCCCCCGTGTTGCTTCCAAGATATGAAATGCTTTTCTTTGGGAGCTGAGTTTAGCTCTGCTTCTGCTTTGTGGAAATCAGTTAAGATTTTCTTCAACAAAGCTTTATGTTATTTATATTTTATTTGAGATTGTTAGCTTCTTTCAATGGTAAGTAGTCAGTAAAGTATAAATTGAAATAATAAATAAAGCCGTTTTTCTTGACAAGATTATTTAGTGTCTACCTCTAAAAGCCAATCTCTTAGTGGTAGTTCTGGCTTTTGGAATCAGAGAACAAGAAGGAAGATTTCAGATGGAGGAACAATATAGAATCAAGATCACGTGAAGTATTAATAACACTTTACAATGCCTTAGTAAGGCCACACTTGGAATACTGCATCCAGTTTTGGTCACCACGATGTAAAAAAGATGTTGAGACTCTAGAAAGAGTACAGAGAAGAGCAACAAAGATGATTAGGGGACTGGAGGCTAAAACATATAAGGAACGGTTGCTGGAATTGGGTATGTCTAGTTTAACAAAGAGAAGGACGAGGGG
>NW_015430141.1:0-1166 GCF_001527695.2 Protobothrops mucrosquamatus | reverse complement strand
TAGGTAGGGACGTTTTTAAAAAGTAATTTTAATGGGAATACAGCAATCAATATTTGGCTTTTAATTAGGTTTTAGTGGGGTTATTTTGTGTATTTTTGTATGACTTTTTGTATCTTGTATATTGTATTTGTGTTTTTAATATGCTGTGAACCGCCCTGAGTCCTACGGGAGAAGGGCGGTATACAAATTAAATTAACCAAATTAACCATTAACCATAGGAAAACATGTATGATATTATATCAAGAATGATAGTAAAAGTTTTTAAGCCAGTCATATTTTTTATTTATAAAAAATTTATATCTTCTCCTATTTGCCCCTCAATAACAACAACCCTTTGAATTGGTTTGGGCTGCTTTATATTTGTCTAGTGGATTTTGAATATGTCTATGTATAAGGTATCTTTTTATTCTAATGAATGATGGGCTGCATTCTCACTTTGCACTAAGTTACGATTTTACTAAATATAGTTTATTGAATGAACCATAATCAATGGGGCTAATATATTACCTCAGGGACATAAATCATGATTTACAAATCACATGGCTGTTTTCATCAAGTGTCCTGTGTCACAAATAAGCAAACCGTATTTTTGTAATATGATATACAATTCTGTTGAGAAAAATAGTTCAAGCATTGGCATTTCTAGCATATTTTTACCTCTTTGGCTATTTCAGCAGATACATTCCTGAATTATCTTCTCTGGGGATGGAACCAGTGAACACGTTTGCACTGAGGCATTTCAAAAACACTTGTATTATTACACAAGTGTTCTGTTTGAAAACAAAAAAATAAAATGAAATCTCTGGAGGATCACTGGTCTGACTTCTAGACATTCAAGTACCTCTTTTCTCCAAACTAAAATGAATGCTTACCATAAGCATAGTAAATTGGTGTTGCTGTAGTTGATAAATCTGGGTGGAAGAAAGAGAGACTCTCCAAGTGTTGATAAATTGCATTCTGAGTTATCGGCCACCAATGAGGAATGTTAGGAGTTTTTCAGCAACATTTAGAGCAGGGGTCTTCAAATTTGGCAACTTTAAGACTTGTGGACTTCAACTCCCAGAATTCCTCAGCCAGCCAGGGATGGCTGAGGAATTCTGGGAGTTGAAGTCCACAAGTCTTAAAGTTGCCAAGTGTGAAGACCCCTGATATAGAGGACTGCATAT
>NW_015430140.1:0-1166 GCF_001527695.2 Protobothrops mucrosquamatus | reverse complement strand
CGCAGGGCCACTCACCGCCTTCAGGGCCTGCCGCAGATCGTCCAGCAGCACCATGGCGGCCATGCCCTCTGCCCGCGCCCCGCAGCATCAACTGTGCGCAATGGGGCGTAAGGGCAGAGTCTTGTCTACGCTGTCTGGCTGCCATGTCCTTGGCTGCACTGGTCCGCATGGGCCACACTCGGGGGCAACTCTCCTCCAGAGGGGCTGCTGGTGAGGATGTCACGGGGGGAGGCAAGGCTGGGGCAACAGCACGCGTGCCCACAGAGAGGGCTCCGAATGCCACCTCTGGCACCCGTGCCAAAGGTTCGCCACCACTGCTCTAAGTGAAGATGTCTCTTTGGAAATCAGGCTGAAGAGCTACATTTTCTAGATGTGAAAAATCCAGAACAAAATGTTCAGAGCAAGTTGACTGAGCAGCATATGGAAGAACTAAAAATACAGGTGGAACAACAACAACCCAAAGTGCCATTTGAATGAATGTGTGTGCCACCGAAATCTAGGGCATGATTCATTGACGGAGGGAGGGCGACAGAGGGAGGAAAAGACATTTTTGTTCACATTTTCCCAAGAAGTCATGCATAATCTATGCAAAAACCCAAAGTCTCCATATTTGTACTGCCTAAATTATTGGTGTCCACTTCCCGCTTCCTCTGCATGCAAGGCATACCCTCTCACTTAAGGAGCAGATAAGATCAAACAAGAATGGAAACAGACCAAGAGTCATGGAGCATTAAGATGTCAACTGGGGCATTTGTTCTCAGGGTTGCACTGCAGTCCTCTATATGCAGCATTGTTTCATTAGTGGAAGAGTCTAGGCCAGGGGTCTTCAAACTTGGCCCTTTTATGACTCGTGGACTTCATCTCCCAGAATTCCTCAGCCAGCGTGCCTGGCTGAGGAATTCTGGGAGTTGAAGTCCACGAGTCATAAAAGGGCCAAGTTTGAAGACCCCTGGTTTAGGCTCTAGTACAGTGGTGGCGAACCTATGGCACGGGTGCCAGAGGCGGCACTCAGAGCCCTCTCTGTGGGCACGCGTGCCGTCGCCCCAGTCCTAGGCCTTCAGCTGGGTTTTATAAAACCTTTTCGCTTTAGGCCTCTGCTGCTGTGTAAAAAAAAAAAAAGGTTCAATCAGTGAATTTCAACTTCTCGCAGGAAAAAAAAAAGATCT
>NW_015430139.1:0-1166 GCF_001527695.2 Protobothrops mucrosquamatus | reverse complement strand
GAGATATGATTCAAGAAGATAGATTTACCTCTTCTGCTGTCACCATGGTTATAATGGCAACCCCTTGCTCCCATACCATCTGCCAGAAATCTTGGCATGTATTTTGCAAAGGACCTTGGGTTGCAATATAATCCCACTCCATGCCCCCGACACAGACCTGTAGAATAAGAAACAGGATATGGATGCAAAGATTATGAAAAGATACTGATCCACAATGCAAGGGGGAGAAAAACCCCAGCCATATTTTTTAATTTCTGTATTTAATTTCAGAAACAGACATTTGTAAAACCTAAACGCTAAGAATGGAACAAAATAAATGTTTATTCTTTCCCTTAAACATGGTTCCCTCCATACCAATCAAGATGCTTTCTAGGACCATTACTTTAGGAGTGGGGACATGGGACAGGAAATGCCTTTTTTCAGTGGATTTTAGAGTGAAGATAAGGCTATGAAATCATTTTATGCTTACATTCTTAAGCTTATATAGTGCCAACCACAATTCCCCAATCTATGCTTTTTGCTGTGTTGGACTGAACATTTTTAAGCATGTCAAGCAATTATATTAACTTATATACATATATCTCTATACGCTAAATTTTTGGATTGCTAACAAAGAGTTAAAGGGAGACTGGTATAGCTGTTTTGAGCTAATTAGCTCTCATCAGCCAGCCATACCCTTCTGAGATTCGAACCTGGGCTGCTTGCATGTTAGGCAGCTGTGTTGACTCCTATGCCACAGGCTCTTTCTCACTTTGTCAGCTGTATCAGGGAAGGAAGAGACAGGGGAGGAGATATGTCTTGAGTGTTTTTTTTTGATGCACCCTGTCAGCCCAAATAAGGGAGGCAGAAATCTTTTGCCTGTATCAGCCCAATCTAAGGCTATCCATAGGCAGCAGAAGATTTCTTCTTCCCATATTTGGGCCGACAGGGTGCATCAAAAAAACACTCAAGACATATATTTATTTATTTTATTTTATTTAATTTAATTTATATGCCGCCCTTCTCCCGACAGGGACTCAGGGCGGCGCACAACATATTTAAAACCAGAACATATATACAATCCCCCCCTTAAAACCGAATTAAACCGAATTTTAATGTTGCGTCTTCCAAATATTTAAAACCCAATGTAAAATCCACCCTAGGTCAGGTCCGCTTGCTGGAAGAGC
>NW_015430138.1:0-1166 GCF_001527695.2 Protobothrops mucrosquamatus | reverse complement strand
CAGCCGGCACTGTCTGGCCGACGGCACCCTGAGGAGACCCACCCTGTGGGAGCGTACAGGCCGATGGGAGGTAATCTGTGGCAGAAGGCGGTCTCGAAGGTATCCCGGTCCGCTGCCATGGAGCGCCTTAAAGATGATGGTCAGCACCTTGAAGCGCACCCGGAAGGCCACCGGCAGCCAATGCAGCTCGCGCAGCAGCAGTGTTACGTGGGAGCGACGAGTCCCTCCCAACACCGCCTGCGCGGCCGCATTTTGGACTAGCTGGAGCCTCCGGGTGCTCCTCAAGGGAAGCCCCATGTAGAGAGCATTACAGTAGTCCAGGCGGGAAGTGACCAGAGCATGAGTGACTGTGCGCAAGGCGTCCCGGTCCAGAAAAGGCCACAACTGGTGAATCAGGCGGACCTGATGGGGCTTCTGAACTTCACAATTTTATCTGTAAAGACATTCTCAAATTCTTGGAAAAAGACTTTTCGAGAGGAATGTAGAGTAACAATGGTAGTGTCAACTCTCCTACCAGGATCTTGAGTAAAAATGACACGAAGACAACTTGACTCAGGCAGCACCGGTTTACTTTAAGGTAGATGTTGATTCAGCAGAGACCTACAGCAACAAGGCTCTTTGCTATACAACAGTGGTTCTCAACCTTTTTAATGCCGCGACCCCAACCGGTCGTAAGTCAAGGACTAAACCGGTCGTAAGTCGAGGACTAAACCGGTCGTAAGTCGAGGACTAAACCGGTCGAAGTCGAGGACTACCCAACCGGTCATAAGTCGAGGACTTTCCCTGCACGGGAGCGCCGCGCATGCGTGGTTCCGCCCCCTGCGCCGGCCGAGGCGTAGCTGGCAAGCGGCAGAGACAGAGTAGGCCGACCACCAGCTGGCCCAGCCCAAGGGAGGTAAGGCACCCGCCGGAAAAGGGGAAAAAATGGACAAAAAAAATGGCGGACAGCCTTGCTTGGCGACCCCCATGAAATGGTCGATCGACCCCAAATGGGGTCCCGACCCACAGGGTGAGAACCACTGCTATACAAAGTTTGCGCTGGGAGCAACTGCCTCCCAGCGCTGCTTAAATACATTTAAGCTAACGCTACCTCACCCTCCACCCAATTAATTAGCAGCCGCACCTCCGCCCAACAAACCACAACCCCACCCAGCAATTATCCTACA
>NW_015430137.1:0-1166 GCF_001527695.2 Protobothrops mucrosquamatus | reverse complement strand
AATGCCAGCTGAGGGAGAAGAGCAGGTTGAACTGGAAGGTGGAGTTAAACGTGCCATCAGTTTGGAGTCATTGCATTGCCACAAGAGATCCAAGTCAGTCCTTGTGAATTCTATTGACCCTTATCTAGCACCAATTTAGCACTCACCATTAGTTGATTAGATTCTTGTGTATAAATAGCAATAATAGAAAGGCAAAATACATCTGGCAAGTTCTCCCTCCACTCTCAATGTTTCTACATCTTGGCTGCAAAAATCTTACCCAGTACCCCTGTTATGTGAACAAACAATCATGTGTAGCAAAAACATTTATCTATAGATGACAGAAGATGCTTGTGTGGGATATATATTCAACAGCTCCTAATAAATTCCTCATGCATGGGCCTAGGAGCAAGACCAGATGAATTCAATGTGTCTTGGTACAGATGTAAAGCGCAGGAATGTAGTGCAACATAGCGACCTATACATTTATTACATTGTTTATTCGCATCTTTGACAAATGGATACATTTACAATGCATTGTTACGATACAGCTGCATCCTAAACAATGTATAAAATCAGGTCAAAAGAGGTAAGCCATGGTTAACTATACTATAGTATACTAATTAACTCCACTGACTAAATTCACACAACACAAAGAAGCTAAAAGAGAGGTTACTTCAGATAAACGTGGTTATAACTGCTGTCTCCGATTAGACCAAGAATCCCCAACATGAGTCCTGTAAATATCAAGGTGCCTATGGCTATCTCTCAGTACCCTTTGCAATGTACCATTTTAAAAAAAGGAATCTAATTTAAAATATTGGCAAACTGACATGCTGAAAAACAAACCAGCAACTTCTAGTACCATTTTTTCCCTCCAGAAATGCATAGGAGAACAAACATATGGCCATTTGCCTATGCTATCTGCAAGAGTGACCAGGCCATACTTAGTCCCGCTGCCTTAGTCACTGATCCCAACATGATTTAGATCAGTGGTTCTTAACCTTTTTGAACGAATCGCCCCCTTGAGCCAATGAGGAAGTTGTCATCGCCCCCCTCCCCCAACATAACCTCTCAATCACAACATAGGAAATAATTCTTCAATTTATGCAAACACTTTTTTTGTTTTCTTTAAAATTGTCATCAGGACATATCAATGCAAATAATTTATTTCCAGTCTTTTCCCC
>NW_015430136.1:0-1166 GCF_001527695.2 Protobothrops mucrosquamatus | reverse complement strand
GTATGAAGGAAGAAAAATGCAAATAAGAAATAATGGGGCAATAAGGATAAATACTCTAAAGAAGAATAAGGGGGAAAATGTAAATAATAGAAGATTACTGTTACGAAGTTGATGTTAAAATATATATTGTGTATATATGTGTATTATGTTTTGTTTTGTTTTGTTTGTCGGTTTAAATAATAAAAATTATAAAAAAAAATAAAAAAAAAATTAGGCACCCAGGCAGCCGCAGCTCCTGCCCTGAAGCCAAGATGGACACAACCATTGGCAAGCAGGGAAAGGAAGTTGCTGAGAGCAGCTCCTCCCACATGACATGTGCGGAAGCAAAATGGACGAGTGATTGGAGCTGCTGTCTCTTCAATCCTCGATCATGAGCAAAAAGAATCAGGTTTTGTATGTGAAGCCGGCCGAACCCGCTTTGAGTCGTTTCAAAGAGCGAATCGGCTATCGGGAGGGGCCCACTGTGGATACCAAGGTAACAGCATCAAACTCCCCCTCCTCTTTTTCCGTTCCTTTGACCCGTCCTTTCCTTAAAATCCATCCCCGGATCCTTCGTTCAGCACGAGGTGGAAAGTGGTAGCCGCCCCACCTATTCCCCACCAGGGCTGCGAGAGAGGGCTGGCAAGACTGGTGTCTGAATTTTCTGAGTCAGGACCACACCTGAAATACTGCATCCAATTTTGGTCATCACACTACAAAAAAGATGTTGAGACTTAGTTGCAGAATTTGGGTTTGGCTAGTCTAGAGAAAAGAAGGACTTGTTGGAGACATGATAGCAGTATTCCAATATTTGATGGGCTGCCACAGAAGAGAGGGTCAATTTATTTTCCAAAGCAAGGAACATTCCATTTCCAACAACATATCTTTGTGAAACAGGGTTTTCCAGCTTGTTGGTTATCAAGTCTAAATATAGAAGTAGACTTGTTGTGGAAGATGATCTTCGTTGTGCTCTTGCAAAGACTGCCCTGAGAATTTCTGATCTGGTGAGAAAGAAGCAATCTCAACCTTCGCACTGACGTTGGCTTTTTACGCGTACTGTCGCAAAATGTAGCAATGTAGTTTACTGTTGTTATATTAAGACTGTTACCCATGCTACACCATGCTTCAAGACAAAATTTCATTTATTTGTAATTAGAAATAAATATTTCACAATATATAATTACATA
>NW_015430135.1:0-1166 GCF_001527695.2 Protobothrops mucrosquamatus | reverse complement strand
AATCTTTCCCAGCATTAGGCTCTTCTCCAGTGAGTCCTTCCTTCTCATTAGGTGGCCAAAGTACTTGAGTTTCAACTTCAGGATCTGGCCTTCTAAAGAGCAGTCAGGGTTGATCTCCTCTAGGACTGACCGGTTTGATCGCCTTGCAGTCCAGGGGACTCGCAGGAGTCTTCTCCAGCACCATAGTTCAAAGGCCTCAGTTCTTTGGCGCTCAGCCTTTCTTATGGGCCAACTTTCACATCCATACATTGCAACTGGGAAAACCATGGCCTTGACTATACACACTTTTGTTGGCAGGGTGATGTCAAGCATGCTACATGTGCAGCTACATGTACAAGCATGTATAGCTAAATGTATGGCCATTAGAGCTAATAATTTCCCAATGAAGGCAATCCATTTGTTGGAGATTGTGGACAATAATATCTGATCCACAGAGACTTAGATAAGCAGTGAGGTTTCTGCAGAACTTCACTTCGACTCATTGCATCTGAACCGTAGGACACTTGAACAGCCCTCTCTGCTCTGGAATGAAGAAAAAAGAGGATTTACTGCCTAAAATGACTCTGTTTCAATTATTGAAAGGTAACCATGAAAATCAGGGAAGGAAAATGACACACAAAAGCATTTCAGGTTGTTTCTACCCCCACACAGAGGTGAAGGCATTACAAGATGCATACTCTGTGATTCGTAGATGATCGAAGTGAAGAAAGAGAGACAACAGCAGAAAAAGATGTGGGGATCAAGGACAGTTTCATGAGTTCTTCTCGCAGTGCAGTTTTCTTTGTGGAGGAAAATACCACTGGGAGGGGCAGGCATAGAGAATGCATTTTTGACATTATACTATTCTGTTGTCCAGGGTGTGGGCCGAGGTATGATTGTTCATTTCATCCATTAATGCCACGATAATTCATTCTGACAGGTTGAACCTTCTCCCTTTCTTCTTTCTGATCTATTCCTTAAAAAGGGGACTGTTTTTTTAAAAAAATGCTGAATGAATGGCTTGCAAGAACCTGATAGAACACATATGAAATTTACTACCCTCAAAGGATTCCCTTGCAAACATTTCAAGCAATAGTGATCAACCTGTCATGAAAGCATCTTATACAGAGATAGAGATAGATAGATAGAGAGAGAGGGGGGGAGGGAGGGAGGGAGGAGAGAGAGAG
>NW_015430134.1:0-1166 GCF_001527695.2 Protobothrops mucrosquamatus | reverse complement strand
TGTAAAGCTTCCTTTAAATGTAGATTTTCTGGTCCTGAAAAAGAGTATTAAATGTGTTATTTCAGCACCAGTTTGATATTCTTTTGAAAGACTGTTTGAATTTTAGGCTTCACACAAGGTCAATTTATACTGGGAAGGAAAGTTGGGTTCTGCCAGCTGTATGTTTCTGAATCTGCCATTACTAACTATATTGCAAGGTTTGTTTTTTTTTTATACTTCAGATGACAATGAGTTTCTTAGAGACAGACTTTAATTGTTTTTACTACCTTTATTAATTTTTGAACAGTACACTGTTGCCTTGACTGGTTGATGCTCTCAGACCGGATTCCCTTGGGGTTTTTTTTTGTGCAATGCACCATGGGAGGATCAGCATAATTTTGCTTATTCCATTACTGTTTTGATAACCCCAGCATCTTCTTCTGGGTGCTCCTGGACATGAGAAATGAAAGTTTATTGGTCACTTTCACAGCCATGTCCTTGCAGCATATCGTTGCTCTTTCAGCTTTGCCTTACGACCTTATTCGCCCATGTTCAGTTGGTGTTTTTTTTTTGAATAGGGTTCTTTTTTTCTTCAGAGAGCAGTTGCCTTAACAAGAGCATTGGGAGAAGCCCCTCCTACTTTGTCCCTTTCCTCCCTCCCTTCCCTTAGTGTTTGCCATCTGTTAAGCAACTTGACAGATCACTAAACCTTCCATTCAATCTGTCCCATCCTTTTTCATCCCCGCTTTAGAGAGAGTGATTGGTGATTGTTTTCATGCCAACCTGTGATGCTCGGTGGCAAGGAAAGACATTAACTGCTCTCCTTAACTTCAGAAAGAATCTTGGTGCAACGGCACCTTTTCTAACTAACATTAAAAAAAAAAAACAGGCAGAAGCTTTTCTGATGAAGTGAGATGCAGCTCAGAATTTGGGGCAAATTATATAATTTACACACACACACACACACACACACACACACAGTATATATATTACTAGATCCAGGAGTCGCGCGCAGGCATTGGCTGGTGTATAAAAGTATTTTCTCCCATTGAGTTATTTGTGCCCTGATGATGTTGGTAGATTCCAACGAAAGCTAGGTCTGTTATAGCATTTTAAAATCTTTTTAAAATTTTTAATGTTTTATTAAAACTTTTAATGATTTTAACTTTCCCTGGTGTTCACTTTTA
>NW_015430133.1:0-1166 GCF_001527695.2 Protobothrops mucrosquamatus | reverse complement strand
GGTTCACAGTTGTCACAGCTTTTATGAAGGATGACCAAAGAGCATAAAAAAGAAAAGAAATCCCTCAAAGTTACCTATTAATAGCAAATTTATGTTAGGCACAGGTAACCAGATCCACACATGTAGAATTTAAATTAAGTACTTTACTGTATTCTGCCTATAATACAGGAATCTCCCTAGACTGCTTCCCTTCTCCTCAGAACAGATAGATAAACTTTAATGGAATATCTTGGGGTAGTGGAGGATTTCAGTCCTAGATCTGTTGCAGCTATGAAATGACTCATGGCTAATTCCCTACTTGATCCCTCCTTACTGTACAGCTGGGTGTCTCCCAACACTTTGTTAGTTATACTAATCTATTAATATTAGGAAAATCTGTTTGTAAATTGCCAGGAGTCTCCTCAATGTTGTGTGTATTGGGAGGCCATATACATTTGTTTAATTAATACATAAATAATTCAAGCAGGAACATAGATTGCAATGCAAAATCCAGATAACCATTAGATGGCAGCAATGGAATAACACAATTTCTGTGGGATGACAAGAAGTCATTTGTTGATGAAACAAAGATCTTTTTCTTACCTTTGGCTGAACTGCTCCTTTGGGCAATGCACTGACTTTTCGTGGATACACTACTTCATAATCATTAACGTTCCCAGATTCCAGGATTATAGAGCTCCCTTCGTAAGGAAAAAGAAAAGATTTAGTTTACTTTGGGATGTTATTCTACCATTCTCACATCCACAACACAATTTGTTATTCAGTTATCAGTGAAGAGTGGAATCTTTTTCTAGTGGGACACAGCACAGAAATCCAGATTTTCTCTGGGAATGCGATTTGCTGAATGATGTTTGGGAGCTGGAGATCTAACTGGAGACATTGCTTTGGGCAGGTGCAAAAGAAACATTTTGGAGCTTGAATAATCAGAAATAAATAAATAAATAAATAAATAAATAAATAAATAAATAAATAAATAAATAAATAAATAAATAAATAAATAAATAAATAAATAAATAAATAAATCTCAACCAATCTGGAAGTTTGTGCACTGAGTGATAAGAATAACACCAGAAATTGTAAATCAAAATAATCTGATTCACACTATTCAGTAAACCATACTGCATTACGGTTTAGCATATCTATTAGTCAAAAAGCTAGACAAACTT
>NW_015430132.1:0-1166 GCF_001527695.2 Protobothrops mucrosquamatus | reverse complement strand
GTCGGTGCTGGAAGGGACTGGGGCTTGCGGAGAGGAAGGGAGGGAGGGAAAGAGAAAAAGAAGAAGGCGAGAGAAAGAGAAGGAGAAAGAGGGAGGGAGGGAGGGAAGAAGGAAGTAAAGAAAAAAGGGAAGCAAAGAAGGAAAAGGAGAAAGGAAGGAAGGGAAAGAAAAGGAGGAAAAGGAAGGAAAAGAAGGAAGGAAAGAAGGAGAAGAAAAAGAAGGAAAGGAAGGAAGGAAAGGAAAAGGAGAAAAAGGAAGGAAGGGAAAAAAGGAAGGAAGGAAAAGGGAAGGAAGGAAAGAAGGAAAAAGGAAGGAAAGGAAAAGGAGAAAAGGAAGGAAGGAAGGAAAAGGAGAAAGGAAGGAAAGAAGGAGAAAGGAAGGAAGGAAAGGAAAAGGAGAAAAAGGAAGGAAGGAAAGAAGGAGAAAAAGGAAGGAAAAAAGGAAGGACTGTGGGGTCCTTGATGCTCTCTGAGATTGGTTGTTTTCCTGCAGGCGTTTCATGACCCAACTAGGCAGCAGCATCAGTATTAGAAGGGAGTTGGGTTGGCTTTCTGTTTATATACCGTGGGTTTCCCTGTCAGTGTTGGTGGGAATGTTATTTTGCTCCCTGGCAGTTTCTTGATCGGGCTGTTGTTTACTATTCGATTGTTTATCTGAGTTATTAGTTCCTCGTTTGGGACATTGTCTCCTGGGGGGGTTTGTCTGGTCTTAATCCCTTCGCTGGGCCTGTCCCACAAGGCTCGGCTCTGGTACGCTCACCGCCCAGGCACGCTCGGTGAAGAAGGAGGGGACTTCCTGTCTTGGCTGCGGAGCCCTTTTAATGGCTCCTAATCATTCGATGCCGTTTCCTTGGCATTCAGCTTGGCAGTCTGTCCTTCTCCCTTCGCTGGCTCTTTCTTTTTATTTTTTTATTTCTTTTCCAGAGAACGTTCTGGTTTGGCCGGCTGAGCAACTTTAGTTAGCAGCAGCAGCATTACTACTACTACTATTACTACTACTACTACTACTACTACTACTATTATTATTATTATTATTATTATTATTATTATTATTATTTGCAATTATATGCAATATTATTATATATATATTATTATATATATATTATATGCAATTATATGCATTATTATTATTATTATTATTATTATTATTATTATTATTATTATTAT
>NW_015430131.1:0-1166 GCF_001527695.2 Protobothrops mucrosquamatus | reverse complement strand
GTTCAGGTGAGGACAGGTAGACACATGCTTAAAGAAGATTTACTGGAATGTCCTCCTATCAGGAGAGCCATAACTTTTATTTTTATTTCACCCAATTATTTCCAATTCTCAGAGATCTCTTGGAGAATCCCTGTAGTTTTCTTGGCAAGGATTTTCAGAAATGGTTTGCCATTGCCTCCTTCTTTGGACTGAGAGAAATGACTGGCTCAAGGTCACCCAGCAAGCTTCTTGCCCAAAGCAGAACTAGAATCTACAGTCTGTGGTTTCTTTATGGATGTCTTAACTTGTACACCAAACTGACTCTCAATTAGTTAATTGGGTGCCATCAAACCGGGTTTGACTTGTGCTGACAAAATTACAGTATGGGTAAAGATTGCTCTCCTGACCTTAAGGACTAATGTTATTTCTCCAAGAATTCCTGTAAAGTCTGTGATTTAATCCTCTATATTCCTTTTCTTCTACCACTTCAACTGTGTCAAGGAATGAAGGAGCAGTCATCCTTTCTTTGGTCTCAGAGAGATTGATTATTAGTACCATCGACTCTGAAAAGTATGAATCTTCTGTAGAATTTGAAGCATCTATTTTTTATTTAGAAACGAAGGAGAATATGGAACTGGATTGAAAATCATATTGTCCTTTTCTTTTTTAAAGGCAATGTAGAACATATCTTTTAGGGTTTTACATGTTGGAGAATTTTATTCTGACCTGAAGAGTAAGGAAGATAGATCCTTGAATGCCCTGATTTAAGAAAAAACTGTCAAGACCAGTTTTTGTGTTACCAATCCTTAAGGAAATAGATTCCCCTCCTCCTCCTCTTGGGCACCCCATTATCCCCTCACAAAGGGTCAATCTATAGTGACAAATAGGTGAAGTCTCTTGCAACTGATGTTCTCACAAACCATTCGTCTCCTGGTTCATCTGTTCTAGAAAACCCCGAGAGCCAATCAACTTGTTTGGGGGGAAGGAGAAGGGACTAGCTGAACTAAGAGAATTTATTCAGACATGTATCTGTCTTGAAAATAGCCACCTTGAACTGTATTGAATGATCAAATGAACTTACAACAATAACTGTAGAAACTACTATTAAACATTAAATAAAACTATGTAATAACTGCTATCAAAAAACCCAAACCTTGATGCAAAATTTCAGTGGCCTCGGAAAATGC
>NW_015430130.1:0-1166 GCF_001527695.2 Protobothrops mucrosquamatus | reverse complement strand
TGTCTTGAGGGCGCGGCGGAAAGTAAGGAGATCCGGAATCATCCGGATCTCGGGGGGTAGTTCGTTCCAGAGGGTGGGGGCACCCACAGAGAAGGCCCTCCCCCTGGGGGTCGCCAGCCTACACTGCTTGGCCGACGGCACCCTGAGGAGGCCCGCTCTGTGGGAGCGTACCGGTCTATGGGAGGGAATCTGTGGCACATTCTTGGAGTGCACTTTTAATTTAGTGGACAGCATTTTATCACACTTTGCACATATCAGGAACAAGCTCTTTGGATTCGCGTTAATTCATATTGATCAAATTTCCAAACATTATTCAAAGTCTGGTGAATGGCCGTATGGCTTATTCAAAAAATTGTGCATGATGAAACAATGGAGGAATTAAGTCAACAAAATACACTTAGTTATTTGACACCACAATTGATTAGTAAAAAATGATAATAAGCTCTCATTTTGGAAAACTGCATGAAACATTTATTTATTAAATTTATATGCGATCCATCTCACTAATAAAGCAACTTAATTGTGAAATGTACAAACCTTTGATCAACACATTGATGCTGGTGAAACGTGCTGATTTGCTATTTATTGTATTGCAATAAAGGCAACTTTGGCAATTCTTCCCTGAGGCAAATTAAACCCACAAATCAATGAAATTATATCTTAAATCTGCTGATTTATTCTCATTTCTCTCAAACAGGATTGGCCACCCATCCCCTGTGCATTGCATGTATGACACAGGTTAAAAAAATGGTGGGGTTCAAATCACATCACTGTGGCCATCATCTTGACTTTTTGGGCCACCCTGTGGACATCCTGTTTCCACTCAAGGACATTATTATTATTATTTATTAAATTTATTAAATTTAATCTTGAAGTGTGTCATACAACAGTAGAAATATCTAGAAAGAGTAAAGAGAAGAGGAACAAAGATGATTAGGGGACTGGAGGCTAAAGCATATAAGGAAAGGCTGCTGGAATTGGGTATGTCTAGTTTAATGAAGAGAAGGACGAGGGGGGACATGATAGCAGTGTTCCAATATCTCAGGGGCTGCCACAAAGAAGAGGGAGTCAAGCTATTCTCCAAAGCACCTGAAGGCAGGACAAGAAGCAACGGATGGAAACTAATCAAGGAGAGAAGCAACCTAGAACTAAGGAGAAACTTCCTG
>NW_015430129.1:0-1166 GCF_001527695.2 Protobothrops mucrosquamatus | reverse complement strand
TTCAGCTTCGTGCTTCTAGGAGTAATGTGTGATCGCAGCTGTTTCTTCCTTTTAACTGCCAGTGGGGTTTGAACTGATTGGGTGGGAGCTTGGCTGTGTTCTGATTGGGTGGAGGTGTGTTCTGATTGGTTAAGGGGCTTGGCTGTGCTCTGATTGGATGGGGGGTTGGCTGTGCTCTGATTGGATGGGGGAGTGTTCTATTTGGGTGGGGGCTTTGTTGTGCTCGGGTTAGTCTGAGTTTCAGGGGGATTTGAGATGGTGAGCTGTGTTGCTGTTGTTTAGCTTCGTGTTCGTGGTCGTGCCACATCTTTATGGTGGGTGTCAGTTTGCTTCATGTATGGATTGGAGGGGTTTAAAGTGGCTAATGATGCAGCTGTGGACTGGCTTCTAGTTTGTGGTCGTGCCTCATCATCTGTGTGGGTTTCGGTTTGCTTTTTGCGTGGATGTGTGGTGGTGACATCCTGTGTGGTTTTCGTGAGTGTGGGTCTGGTGTCATTCTTTGTGTTAGGAACTCGTTTGCCAATAAGGGCGGGTTTCCAAATGGCTGGTAGGCGGGAGGTATCATCTCGTTTATTCATGCTGTGTGGGCGTTTTTCTATCTCGATGGCTTCTCTGATTATTCTGTTGTTAAAGTGTTCAGTATTGGCGATAGTCTGGTCTTTTTAAAGTCAATTTTATGTCCTGTGGCTTTAAGGTGTTGGACCAGGGAAGAAGTTGGTTCCTCTTTTCTGACTGAGTTCTTGTGTTCTTCAATGCGTGCATTTATTCTTCTGTTGGTTTGTCCGATGTATATGATGGGGCAGGCGGTGCATGGGATTTCATATACTCCTTGATTTTCTAACTCAATTTTGTCTTTGGGGTTTTTTAGGATGGTGGATATTTTTCGGTTTGTGCAGAATGCTGTTTTGATGTTGTGTTTGTGGAGGATCTTGCTGATTCTGTCTGTGGTGCCTTTTATGTATGGGAAGAGGGCTTTGCCGTTTTCTTGTTCTCTGTCTTGGATTTTAGTGGGGGTTTCTTTTTGGATTAGGTTGGTAATCTTATTTCTTTGGAATCCGTTGGATGTTAGTACGTTAGTGAGAGTGTGTAGTTCGGTTTTTAGGTGTTGTTCGTCAGCTAAGCGTTTTGTTCTGGAGATGAGTGTCTTGGCTACGGAGTTGATCTGT